>NC_142936.1:81620585-81663085 GCF_046866305.1 Octopus bimaculoides | reverse complement strand
ATTGGAAAAAAACATGTCGAAGTAGATTAACTTGTACAAATCTGATTGTTGTATAAACTACAATGTAACATACAATACATGAAAGAAGCTCTTTTTTATATTTTGTTCTGGTAATTCTTCTCTGATTACAAATGAATATTTTCAACGCTGAATTAGTCATAAAATGTCTGTTGGATTCATTGCATATACAAATCAAAAACTACTCCACGGTGTGTTTTATGCGAGAATTATAATAGTTTGTTTGTGAAAGAAGCATGTAGACTTTAGGCAACAAATAGCATGTCAACTTGAGAGCAATAATATACTTTTGGAAACGGTCATTTTATATCGAGACTTCTCGCGCATTAATATTCATGTCGAAGAGCCTCGACACGACATATTTCATTAATATGAAAGGGTGTTTTTGAAATAACAAAAATGAAAGTCATATTAGATAACAACTGTGGTCCCTAATTATATTTCTGGCAGATACTTTAAATATTTTCTATTTAGTCGGGTGTGTAATTTTCTTTACAACTAAATTAGTTGTATGGTTATTTATTTTAACAATAGTTGTGATATATGCATTAATCCATCATTAATCGACTATTTTTGTGAGAAATTTTGTGGAGTATATATTTGTGGTATACTATTGTTTACTTGGGTAGTTTTATTCTTGTGATGTATGCTGTGGTGCAATGCAGTTTCTCCTCCTCATTAGTGCATTCTGAGTCAGCGGAAGAGTTACATGTAACCAACACCATAGATAATGACATGAAGTTCAGAAGTTTCATGACATGTTATATGGGAAATACAAGTCTACTTTATGGTGGAAACCATAGTCGGACTACAAGATAATGCTAAAATAACCACAGATGATTTAGATGATTCCAGCTACAAAACGCAGGTCATGAAAATAAACACTAGAAAAAAACAATGAAAAAAAAATGCACGGTCTATTCTGGCGCGCCTTATTTCACGAAAACAACCACAAACTATTCTGGCACGACGTATTTCAGGATAGAGTTCCTTAGCAATATTTTATGAACCCAATATTAAATGTTATTAAACTATTGCCGAAATAAATACAAAATAGATTAAACAAATCTATAACTATTTTCTATCACTATTCTAAATATGTTGGTCTCATTGATCATTTTAGCCGATTCTGTATATGCACCAGGATCTAATGCTTTGCAATAAATTAGTAGACTTTAATGATGTGTTAATAATTGAACTCTAAAATACCATGGTTAAATCATATGATAGTTATGAATCAAGTGATTATATAGATTCATTTTTACTATAAAATAAATGAATGTGAAGAATTGTCTTAGAACTCGAAACGGATGGATTTAGAAATGTGCCTGCAAAAGTAAAATATTTCTAACCAATATTTAATAAAAAATTATAGTAGATTCATGGATGTGTGATTGCAGTCGCGCGGAGGCGCAATGGCCCAGTGGTTAGAGTAGCGGACTCCCGGTCATAGGATCGCGGTTTCGATTCCCAGACTGGGCGTTGTGAGTGTTTATTGAGCGAAAACACCTAAAGCTCCACGGGGCTCCGGCAGGGGATGGTGGAGAAACCCTGCTGTACTCTTTCTCTCACTCTCACTTCCTGTTTCTGTTGTGCCAGTAATTCAAAGGGTCAGCCTTGTCACACTGTGTCACGCTGAATATCCCCGAGAACTACGTTAAGGGTACACGTGTCTGTGGAATGCTCAGCCACTTGCACGTTAATTTCACGAGCAGGCTGTTCCGTTGATCGGATCGACTGGAACCCTCGACGTCGTAAGCGACAGAGTGCCAACAACAACAGATTGCAGTCGCAATGCATTGTAATTTTAACGTTGATAACTAGATGAAGAACGTGAAAACGGAGACTTTACATCATTCATCTAAGTATGGCTCTCACCCAAACTAAGGAAGTGGCTTAAAACAGCAAAAGACTTTTTAGTGAACATGTGAAATGAAGTAAAAATCGGGGAAAAGTCAACAGAAAGGATTCTGGCGAAAGAAAAAGAAAATAGGAATTAAATCTATTCGAGTCAATTTTTTGCTCTGCTCCTTCTTTCTTCACTAGTATTCCATCTTTCTAATATGAAAATAAAATTCTATGAATATATTCATCACTCTATCATCTATTCTGCTTCTACGCATTTCATTTGGAAAAGCGTATCTATTTGATGTTATAAAACATTCTGATTTAAAAAGCTTAGCTGATTTCCATAATTAAAAAAAATGTAAAATTCAATTCAGGACTGCACGCATGAAATGAATTAAGACAGAAATGCGCATATGTAATAGTATTAACCTTATTATTGCAAAGAAAACTTGAAATAGATTTTACCCATTACAAAACATATACATCATACAAAATAAGTAAATTATACAATATGTCTAAATAACACAATATCATATAATAACATAGGACGCTTTTTAAAATCTGCAGCTTAACCCCTTAAATACGTCTTGAACCAAGCATGCATTTTAACCACGTTAAATCAACATGCCATGTTGTAAAATTATTTATTAACTCTTTCATAACATCGACGTGGAATGCGTGGTATGAAAATTAGTCTAGCGATTAATGTTAAGTCGTAGTACCCGTTTTATTTAAATGATGATTTACTATACTTTCTTACCGTGGACAAAGAGAGAAAGAGAGAGAGAGAGAGAGGGAGAGGGAAGGAGAGAGTACTTGTCTTTTGGCGATTGGTCTATGAACTGTGAAATATGTAAGAATAATGGACTTAATTTTACGTTACCTAAAGATAATAGCGAAGTGTATTTACAAATGTTTACAGTTTCATAGAAAGGGTTTGACATTTAGAAAACTGTAGATATTTTCTTCTATTTTAACTATATCTAAAATTGCAGACAACCTCACATGTTTTGCTATGTATGTATGTATGTATGTATGTATGTATGTATGTATGCATGTATGTGTGTGTGTGTGTGTCTCTCTCTCTCTCTCTCTCTCTCTCTCTCTATATATATATATATATATATATATATATATATATATAAATAAAAAGAATTAAAAAGGGGTTTGTATGATAGTGTATAGAGGAATATAGTATTCAAAAGAATTCCAACTCTGCTTTTTATGTTTTATTTATATTCTTATAAAATTAATGTGGGATATAGAATATGGAATATATAATATATATAGTAAAATGAAATGAAGTATTGAATGTCACGGGACCTTGAAGATTGCTAGAAAGCAGGAAAGTATACCAGTCCTTATATATTTAATATTCAATATTTCATTTATTCAATAAGACATTCAATACTTCATTTTATTTTACTATACATACTATATATTCCATATTCTATATCCCACATTAATTTAATAAGAATATAAATAAAACATAAAAAAACAGTCAGTTGGAATTCTTTTGAATAATATATATATATATATATATATATATATATATATATATATATATATATATATATATATATATATACTGTGACACTCAAGCCCTGATTTAATAACAAAGGATGGAACTACATCACACGAACGGAAATATACATGGTAATACACAGTTATACAGAGGGAGTTCTTTATACTGGCTATTTGTGAGGCACTTTAAATTGCTCTGTACGAATATCTTACATCTATCCATCCACCCGTCCGGCGAACCAACCAACCATCCATCTATCCATCTGTCCCTCTCTCTCTCTCTCTCTCTCTCTCTCTCTCTCTCTCTCTCTATATATATATATATATATATATAAATATATATATAAATATATAGAAAAGAACCAAGTTTTATGAACTCATCGATGAAAATCCACTATCACATATAAAAATTTTTTCCCTAAATCTATATATTTATATATATTTTAATCTGTAAAGCTCAATTTAATTTTAATATTTTATAAATTGATTTTAATTGAGTTTTTACCTGCAATTTTGGATTTTGTCCCTAATATTATTATTATTATTATTATTATTATTATATATATATATATATATATATATATATATATATATATATATATATATATATATATATATATATAGTGGAAAAATTAAATCTGGAGAATCTACAAGAATAAATGCAAGCGCTAATTTATAAAAAAATTGACATATTAATAAAATCTGTAAATGTACAACCATCCAGATATCTGAGTACCTTATCATTTTTTCTGATATATAATTCCTGTACACCACCTCCAAATCTTCTATTATATATATATATGTAACTGACATACCACGGAGAAGAACAGGAAGCAACTTGTTAATGTTTCGATTATTCGTTTCTATTACAGTCGCTTCAGCGACAAATAATATAACAAGGCTCACTGAACAATTGGATATTATAATCGATTAGATCTACCGTAGACACATCATCAAATGAAATACGAAGAATGGAAGCATGCAGTATGTATAAATTCTCGCGAAATACGTGCCAAACCATGGGAGTGGAGAGAAAGGGTGTAGGGCTGAGGTGGGTATCGACAATAAAACGGGTAGTTAGAGATATAAATCGTGTCAAAAAGGAAAACATTGGTGCAGGTAAGGGGCCAGAGTCATCAAAAAGTACAAAAAAAAAAGAGGTTAATAGAATAACCTAACTCGGACGGAGAAAAAACAAGATAAAGACAATGTTTATGATGTGTCAGGACGGTTATAGATAAGAGGATAATAAATGGAAAGCATACTGGAAGCTATAAACCAAGAACCAGGCAAAGCCTAAAAGTGTGTGGTTCCTGGGAAGTGGGTAGGCAGGACATTTTCACATCACGGCTATTTAGACAAATGTTTTGTCTGTGCGACCCACCCACATGGAAGTGTGTGTGCAGACACAGACAAAGGCAGATAGATACACAGTGATGAGTGTGCTCATATATACATACATACGCATACAAACATACATAAACACTAATATAGGCTATACTATATGTGGCCTTTACACTACACAATGACTCGATACTGTATGTCTATTATTCTCCCGGATCTATTAGCACCGAGGCTTTAACGTACATACTATTCAGAGCCGCATCGTTATAGGGAAATTTGCTGCATAAACGGAGAAAAATAAAGAGAGAGAGAGAGAGAGAGAGAGAGAGAGAGAGAGAGAGAGAGAGAGAGAGAGAGAGAGAGATAGAGAGAGAGCACTTCGCTCTCATGTGTCTATTCCCTGCTGAAGTTACCGTGGCCTTTTCCGTAGGCTTTTCTCTCCATGGATAAACCTAATGTTACCCCATTTTACACTATTGACATTTTCTGTGATATACGATACCCTTTTTTTTTTATTGCCCCTACCGATCCCTTTTGATCGGATTTTTAAATTTTTATTTTACCTTTTTTTATTTTTAAAGAAAAGCTCTACAGTTGTATTTGTCCCCTCTGTGTGCAGCCCTGTGTGGCTAATAAAAGGAAGATATCTATCTATCTATCTATCTATCTATCTATCTATCTATCTATCTATCTTATTTCTTTATTGCCCACAAGAGGCTAAACATAGAGGGGACAAACAAGGACAGACAAAGGGATTAAGTCGATTACATCGACTCCAGTGCGTAACTGGTACTTAATTTATCGACCCCCGAAAGGATGAAAGGCAAAGTCGACCTCTGCGGAATTTGAACTCAGAACGTAACGGCAGACGAAATACCGCTAAGCATTTCGCCCGGCGTGTTATCTATCTATCTATCTATCTATCTATCTATCTATCTATCTATCTATCTATCTATCTATCTATCTATCTATCTACCTGTCTGTCTGTCTGTATGTCTAATGTAATATAAACCAAGACTTCTCTAAGACACGTTACTTGCTTTTAACTGGAAAATCGTCAATAGAATGGATCGAAATAGAATCTCTTTGAAGTAACTTAAACTCTTTACCATGAACGCCGCCATTACCTAAGTTCTGTATTAAAACAACAACAAAACAACAACAAAAATGTATTTTCGAACGATCAGAATGTGGTCTTAAACACCGTGGAAATATAAGATAACTTACTTTTCTGTTTGACATTTAGATTTGTAAATATGCATGCTAGCATCAAATTTTGTTTACTTTAACCACTCCAGCGGCGTTTATAAGAAGACTGACAGACAACTTTATATATTTTGTGAATTATATAATAGTCTTGAGTTTGTTTCAGCCATCATGGCAAAGACTATGACAGATCACCACTGTATAAGTATGAACATATGTATATATGCATGAATGCATATATGTATGTGTGTATGTATGAATGTATGTGTGTGTATATATATATATGTATGTATGCATATGATTGTATGTCCATATAAGTATGTATAGGCGTGTCTGTGTGCCTCTCTGTCTCACTCTTACTTTCTCTCCTTCCGATCCTTCCTCTTTCTCTCTCTATCTATCTATATTTTGTATTTAAAGGGTACAAAACATGTCTTTAAGTGCTAGTTTCATATGTTGAGAAATACTCAAACGTATTCTTCAGGCACAAACCACATATCAATATTTATCTCTCACCAGATAGATTACTTTTCTTTGTTGAATTTTCTATCACAGAACTGTTCATTATATATATTCTGTTTTATCCTTTTACTTGTTTCAGTCACCTTGACTGTGGCTTTGCAGGAGCACCTTTTAGTCGAGGAAACCGGCGCTTTGAATTTTTCTATAGGTTACGGAGACATAAACACACAAACATCGGTTGTCAAGCGATGGTAGGGGACAAATACAGACACAAGCGCACAAATATATAATACAAACATATATATACATATATACGACGAGCGTCTTTCAGTTTTCGCTTACCAAATTCGCTCACAAGGCCTTGGTCAGCCCCAGGCTATACTGGAAGACACTTACCTAAGATACAAGCAGTGGTACTGAAACCGGAACCATGTGATTGGGAAGCAAGCTTCTTATCACACAGCCAGTCCTGCGGTGATATTTTTGATGCTTTTTAATAAAGCATATTACTCTACCTCTGATATTCGAATACTATTTTTACCACCTTTCGCTTTTATGTGCTTAACGTGAAGTATATTTGCCACTTAAATGCGGCTAACCACTAAGGGCGAATGCTACTGTTGCTTGTAGCACCAGGGGAACACCTTCTCCAGTTGGCTATTGACACACTTTCTGTGCCCTATCAGTATTTGCAAAGGGAAGTCATCCTTCCCATCGTCGACCTGACGTGATACGCACGGACTCGAGTTTCTGGGTATTTACCATTCGTCAGCGCACGAAAATTACCGGTCTTCGATATATATATATATCTGGGCATATATGTCTAAGTGTGTCGGCATGTGTATGTGTGTGTGTATGATGTGGGGTTGTGTGTGTTTTTGTGCGTGTATACACACAAATGCAAAAGCGCATACGTATATACATATTTTGAGCAGCTTTGGCAATTTACGTAGTGAAAATATTATTTTCAAGCAGCTAATAAATGTTTTGTTTTTATTAATATACTGAAAAGAGCAAAGCAATTTATCGGCTTTAGTAGATGCGAAATGTCTATATTTCTCGGTCGCTGAAATATTTACGTCAAGAATACTGAGATTTCAGGATGATCATTTCAGAATATCGGTTTACATTGATAGTTAATGCCGACAGCAATCATAATTAAAGCAGGATTCTTGTAGAGAATGAGTGTCAGCCAAGGTAATGTGAACGGAGTAGAATTTGTTTAGACGTTAGAATTTTATTATCTTACACTGTGAATATTGAGGTTAAATTTATTATATTCAAGATGTTGAAATTGTTTGTTTGCTAACGATATTCTGAATTAAATTCCATAGAAATATTAAAGAGAGGTAAAAATAAATACATATGTTAGATTCTTCATTTTAGTAAACATAACGTTTTCATCTCCTTATTGATGGCAAGTAATTAATTGTATTGCGTAATCTCTCTAAAATATTGAAACAATAACAAGTTTCAAGATTCAAGAATTTTGCATGTAGAAAGCGCTAAAAATTACAAGCCACAGAATGTATTTGTTTTCACCGTAGTAGCTACCACTAATAGTTTTCGACGAAAGAAATTTATCATAGCAACCAAAAATGTTTTCCTAACATTTTCGTTGCTGGACGAGGAACACTGTCCACCCTCTGTGTGAAGAATTTACACATCGTGTAAGAAGCACTGAAATAGATTCCAATATTTTAGAGCTTCACGACTGAATAAGAGGAACGTATGTTCTGAAGATTAAAGTTCTCGAAACGAAGAATTACAGATAATGACTGGAGTAAAGAAGAACAATATGGAAAGTAAGAGGTATAAACGCTTTACAAAGGAAAGGAAGATGATGAAAATTAATTATATTCTTAGGACTAGTATTTTTTTAATATTTTGCTTGAGTCCTAGGACTTATAAAGTCGGTTCTGAGTTTCCAGGACATATAAGTGACTGACATTACAACATTCAACTGAACAGGACGCCTGTTCGTTACAGGATCCAAGATCAGCAACTTTGAGGGGAGGGGACAAGTCGATTACATCGACCCCCTACACTTCACTGGTACTTTATTTTTTCGAACCTGAAGAATAAATGCAAAGTAAAGTTAACCTCAGCGGAATTGGAATTCATTCAGAACATAAAGAGGCAGGAAAATGAATTATCGTTTTGCTCGACGTGCTAGCGAGTGTGCCAGCTCGCCACCTATAGTCCATTATAAAAACAAGTAAAATATGAAATGAATGTAATGGAACGCCGATCAAATTTACAGTATGACTGAGTTTATGAAAGTGATGGCTTCATCCTGAATTTAATCTTGGAAAAGAATAGTTCGAAGAGAAATTTACCCTGTTGCATAAAGAGTGTTGCTGAAAATGACGTACTTGAAACGATTAAAGAAACGCGTATCTTTGTGAAAGCACGAAGAAAGATTAACGTATAAAAATAATAACGGAAAAGTTAAGGAAGAAAACTTTATGTAGATTAACTAAAAGTATTTGAAATCCTGTTAGGTTTGAAAGGTAACTAATAAGGAGATAGTATTTCTGAACGTGTTAAGTTTGCTTTTCTTATCATAGTATTCACCTTTAATATTTCAATATTTTCTTCAATTTTTTTTCTCTCTTACGGTTTTCTTTCATCTCTGCAAAACAAAGACTGTATGTTAATCATTTCTTATGATCTTAAACGATATACTTTGTAACTATCTCTTCCATATATTCTATTCTATGCTCAACTTGTATCATAGACTTATGGAAACAGCCTATAGGACATAAGTAACACAATAGGCAGTGCTATGCACTTTCTACAACATTCCATTTCTGTAAATATTACACAAAAAGATAAGAAAAAAGAAATGTATATGGATTGCATCAATGCTAGATATGTTTGTGTTATTGATAACACGCACCAGAAATATTTACTGAAAACAAAACGATTTTTATATCTATAGTAGTTTACTATTGAGACAATATGTTTTTGCAATGGTTTTAACTTCAAAATCTTGTTTATTATCCGGTATATTCATAGCTTTTTATAGCCAGAAACCAACCTTTAAAATGACGTAAAATAGATTTCAAGAAAACAAAAACGATATTATTTTGTAACGAATGGAAATTCAAATTTACTGGCAAGAGATAAATATGAAATTTTGACAGTAATGCTTTTCTCCGAAAAATTAAATTTACAAGGCTAATATTTGCTGGAGATGGATATAGTCAACAAATTGAGTATTATATATTAGTGGTCTTAACTAAACTAGTGAATATGATGAACCGGCAAAATTATGAGAGCGTTGGAAAAAAGTATTTTGCAGTATTTCTTACAGTTCTTCACATTCTGATTTCAAATCTCTCTGGAGTCATCTTTGCTTTTCTTAATTTCAGGGTCCATAGAATTAAGTTGCTGGATTCAATAGTACTGCCTAGCTCGTCGCTCAGCAAAACATCTCCTCTTGTGCCTAAATCAGAAGACATTAATAAATATCGCCACTGACGGAATTTGAATTCAGAATGTCCAACTATGTAAAAGATATTGCATTATCCCGATAGAAGTACTTAAGGTTTAATCGGATTAGATTCACCTGCCTGTGAATGGTATTGATTTTTAGTTCATGCACAAGACCAGAAATCATACATCAACATTCGATAATATTAAGCCCACTCTTTGGTCAGAATTAATTTTATTGACTATACACGTAGAAAGAGCTAAGCCGCCATGCGATTCGAGCTCACAGCGTTTTGTGCCGCAGCTAAATATGACAAGGAAATATATCCGCCCCTTATTTTGATTGTATCATCCATCTCTCTTCTGTAAAGTATGACATTGGATTAACAATACGGAGCATTTCAGTTTCTTTTTATACAAGGTAAAATCCTCGAAATTGCGATAATACTGTATTGTCGGAAGTACAAATAAACCTATATATAGGTTATTTCCAATGCGTAGGGTCAAAAAGAAGTGATTTTATACACAGCCTGTCTTCGACTCTAAGTCATGCTAGCGTACTTTCACAGATGGAAAGCCTGTCGAATGGATTATACCTGTAATCCAAATATTCATATTGCACACAGTGTCAGGCTGATTTTGAGCAAGGTTTATGATCTTACTACACCTTTCTATGGAATACTCAACCACGTCCATATACTACAATGAGAAATTGATTTAATCGGAAAATAAAATCCATATTCTTCATCACCAGCGACGGAGATCCATATAGATACTTACGAAGATGTATATGTGTGTGCATGTGTTTATATGCATGTGTGTCTGTGTATGGCTGTGTGCAATGTGTTCGAATTTGCTTTTATCAGATTTTCTGTTTTACTTACACTGTCCTATTAATCTTTGTGTCTTAGAATATATATTATCACTCTGCTATATATAGATACTTCCTCTTGTTTTGGACGCTTTTTTTGTAGTCTAACGAAAATATATTCCTTTTCTCTGACTTAATGCTACTGAATACTATTTCTCACTGAAAATCATAAGTCTTCAGCTAGTTCTTGGTAAAATACTTGCGAAATAATCCAACAATAGTAACAGTGACGAACAATTATGGAAAAAGATAAAAATCAGTCAAATAATATCAAATATAATCTGTTATCTTACTTCTTCACCGAATTCCAACTCTAGTTTATAAACCAAGACATTGTAAAGTTTTGATATAAATCATAATGCATATTTATGAGATATGTTAAAGAACGTTTTCGAAATTATATATATGTGTGTGTGTGTGTGTGTGTGTGTGTGTGTGTGTGTGTGTGCGTGCGTATCTGCAGGTATGCATGTATGTATGTATATATGTATATATACATGTTTACGTATACACAAATATATATACATATATATCCACCTATGTGTGTATATATGCATACATATATATATACCCATATATATATTTACATACATTTTTATATATATTTAAGTATATATATGTATGTATATGTATGCGTGTCTGAGTGTGTGTGTGTGTGAGTGTACGTATGCGTGTAAGCGTGTGTATGTGTTTGTGTAAGAGAGAGAGAGATAAAGAGAGAGCGTGTTGTTTGTGAAAATAGGGATTTTTTCTGCCTTACAAATAAAATGATTGGGGTGGTATCCCTCGTTGCGCAATCATCAGCAAAATGAAACTTCTAATCACAACAATAGAAAAGGGAGTCTTAATATATAATCAATATATATATTCTACATTTTGTATTGAGTACACTTAACTTCTTTTTATGCAGTCAATTCCCCCAGCCTCTCACCCTCCCCTCCTTTCTGTCCCTATCTACCCCACTATCTTTCTTTGATTCCTTCTTCTCTCTCTCCCCCTTATATTCTGTCTGTATAAATGCACACACACACACACATATATTATATACATATATACATACATTTACATATATATACATATATGTACATATATATATATATATATATATAGGGGACGCTTTAGATACAAATAATTACAGAGGCATCAAGCTGTTAGATCAGGTTATGAAAGTTACAGAGAGGGTCATAGCCCAACTAATTAGGGAGCGAATCAATTTAGATGAGATGCAGTTTGGGTTCGTGCCAGGTAAAAGCACTACTGATGCCTTATTTCTAGTGAGACAGTTGCAAGAGAAATACCTAGCCAAGGATAAACCTCTGTACCTGGCTTTCGTTGACATGGAGAAAGCCTTTGACAGGGTCCCCCGATCCCTTATCTGGTGGTCAATGAGGAAACTTGGGATAGAAGAATGGCTAGTGAGAGCTGTGCGAGCCATGTACAGAGATGCGGCCAGTAAGGTGAGGGTTGGAAATGAGTACAGCAATGAATTCCGGGTAGAGGTAGGGGTCCACCAAGGTTCCGTCCTCAGCCCCCTATTATTTACCATAGTCCTCCAGGCAATCACAGAGGAGTTCAAGACAGGTTGCCCCTGGGAGCTCCTCTATGCTGATGACCTTGCCCTAATTGCGGAGTCACTATCAGAACTAGAGGAGAAGTTTCAGGTGTGGAAGCAAGGTCTAGAACTGAAGGGCCTTAGAGTCAACCTAGCTAAAACCAAAATCCTAATAAGTAGGAAGGTAGATAAAACACAAACCCCTTCAGGTAGATGGCCCTGCTCAGTATGTAGAAAAGGAGTAGGTAGTAACTCTATAAGATGTACCCGGTGCAAGCTATGGACACATAAGAGGTGCAGCAACATCAAAGGCAGGTTAACTAGCAAGTTAGTTTTTGTTTGTGGCAGATGTTCAGGTGCAATAAAGACTGCAAACAAACAGGAAACAACTTCTATCTCATTCCAGGGTGAAAAACTAGAGGTAGTCGATAGCTTCCGCTATCTGGGCGACCAAGTTAGTAGTGGGGGTGGGTGCGCTGAAAGTGTAGCTGCTAGAATAAGAATAGCCTGGGCAAAGTTTAGAGAGCTCTTACCCCTGCTGGCGACAAAGGGACTCTCACTCAGAGTAAAAGGCAGACTGTATGACGCATGCGTACGAACAACCATGCTACATGGCAGTGAAACATGGGCTGTAACTGCTGAGGACATACGTAAGCTCGCAAGGAATGAAGCCAGTATGCTCCGTTGGATGTGTAATGTCAATGTGAATACCCGTCAGAGTGTAAGTATCTTGAGAGAAAAGCTGAACATTAGAAGCATCAGTTGTGGCGTGCAAGAGAGACGATTGCGCTGGTATGGACATGTGGTGAGAATGGAGGAGGATAGCTGCGTGAAAAAGTGCCACACCCTAACAGTTGAGGGAACCCGTGGAAGAGGTAGGCCCAGGAAGACCTGGGCTGAGGTGGTGAGGCAAGACCTTCGTACATTGGGCCTCACCGAGGCGATGACTACGGACCGAGACCTTTGGAAATGGGCTGTGCGTGAGAAGACCCGGCAAGCCAAGTAAGATCGTTGCCAGTGCCCCTGGACTGGTTCTTGTGCGGGTGGCACATGAGATGCACCATTTTGAGCGTGGCCGTTGCCAGTACCGCCTGACTGGCTCCTGTAGGATTTTCGAGCGAGATCGTTGCCAGTGCCCCTGGACTGGCTTGTGCGGGTGGCACATAAAAGACACCATTTCGAGCGTGGCCGTTTTCGTGCGGGTGACACGTAAAAGCACCCACTACACTCTCTGAGTGGTTGGCGTTAGGAAGGGCATCCAGCTGTAGAAACTCTGCCAAATCAGACTGGAGCCTGGTGTTGCCATCCGGTTTCACCAGTCCTCAGTCAAATCGTCCAACCCATGCTAGCATGGAAAGCGGACGTTAAACGATGATGATGATGATGTATGTATCTATCTATGTATATCTATATATACCTATGTATATATCCGCATGCATGTATGTCTATATCATATAAACACATCTTTTATATATATATATATATATATATATATATATATATATATATATATATATATATATATATATATATATATATATATATATATATATATGTACACATGTACATGTATTCATGTATTCATATTCATGTGCATATATAACATGCAGAATGAATGATATTTCCATGAATCCTTGTTTTTTTATTTTCTCTCTCTCTCTTTATTAGCTTAAGATACATCACCTTTTAATACTTGAAAGCTAGAATATTCCATTTGAAATATAAGAAAAACCAATCTACAACTGTTTATAGATAATTGCAGTGGTGCTGCGCAACATTAGTCCCGTTTTTTTGTTTAGTTTTGCTTTACACTTCGTATGCAAAACATCTTTATTCAAGCAACAAAAGAAATATATTTCCTTCCTTCCGCTAGCATTACGTCATTCATATATTCATATATATTCCCGTCATCCACGTCAAATTTGACTATAAGGCGATTCTACCATACTCTGGAGTTATTTAATATTCTACTATAACAAGATGGGATAATTCTTTGCAATGATGTAGTGTGTGTGTGTGTGTGTGTGTGTGAATGATATAACTTTATATATATATATTATGTGTGTATGTACCTGTGTTATACGTGCAGCTGTGTGTGAGTGTACGTATATAATGTCTGTGAATTAAATAGAAACGATGGACCCCAAGGTTCGTAAAGAGTCGTGTACCTTCATGAGTATGGTGTGTGTATGCATGTATACATAAATAGAGAGAAAGAGAGAGTGAGCGAGTGAGTAACAGAAAGAAAGAAATAGACAGACAGACAGATAAATAGATAGACAGGTAGATAGATAGATAGATAGATAGATAGATAGATAGATAGATAGATAGATAGATAGAATCGGGTCGGGCAACTGGTAGAATGTAAGCCAGTCGTAATTTATACTTAGTAATTTAATTATGCACAACAGCTGTTTCATTGGCAATAAATATTATCATTCATACAATGACGTAATTAAGTTACATAGTTAATGAATTAATTAATTAGTTAAAAGTGATGAATATTCAAATATGTGGGTCTTTAGTTATTGTTTAGCCGATTCAGTATATACTTGAGAGTTTGTGCCACCTACACTAAATAACATACTGGACTTTAATTACGTATATATATATATATATATATATATATATATATATATATATATATGGACATATTTTTATGTCTATACATCAACTCTACACATACATACACACACACACACACACACACGCACACACACACACACACACACACACACACACACACACACACACACACACACACACACACATATATATATATAAATATAGTTTTAGGGAAAAGAACCAAGTTTCAAGAACTCATCGATGAAAATCCACTATCACATATAGAAAAATTAATAATTAAAAGCACAATAAATGAGTATAATATATATATATATATATTATAATCTATAAAGCTCAATTTAATTTTAATTTTTTATAAATCGATTTTAATTGAGTTTTTACTTGTAATTTTGGATTTTGTCCCGAATATTATTATTATCATTATTATTATTATTATATATATATATACAGGGATTAGCATTGAGTTGCTTCTCCAACATACTGAAAATTTAGAAATAACAGTCAAAGAACTACTGATTCTAAACTACAAATTTTTCTCTAAACGGATGGCGATATTTATGGCACACATAGAACAAAAAACCGGAGGGAAAAGTATTATATATATATATATATATATATATATATATATATATATATATATATATATATATATGTATATATATATATATATATATATATATATATATATATATATATATATATATATATATATACAATGCGGGGCAGAGAGGACGGACGTTTTGGAAATGGCTATTACTCAGCCCCAGCGGGAGGGACATATGACCGACAGGTACCATTCCGTCAGAGGTGGTTTAGCATTTTTCTTCAGATCAAGCTACGGTAGAGTGGATGATAGAACGTCGCGTGTTTGCCTACGACAATTACGTGAAGAAAAATCAATCTGTCACAGCAGTTTAGCATGAGTCTCGGCGCCACTTCAAAATTCACCGAACTCACGCTGTTCCCACCCGTAACACAATCTTTCGTTGGGTGAATGCACTTCGTACACGATGTACAATAATGAATAGGAGACAGGTGGACCCTTGAAAATGTGGAACGCGTCAAACCGCTCTGCTCGGAGACATCCACTGAACTCGGCATCGGCAATCGATTGCTAAGGCGTATTTTGCATGAAGTCCGGCATTTCTACCCGTACAAATGGTCATTGGGCAACAGTTGAAACCATGAGACTATGCACGTCAGATGGAAACAATTTTTGAGGCAAATGACAACCTCCTTTTGTTAATGAGTGATGAAGTTCATTTTCATCTTAATAGCATGGTGAATCAACAGAACTGTCGTTATTGGACTCTTGAAAATCCGAGAGAACTACACGAAAGACCACTGCACAGCCCAAAAGTGACGGTCTGGCATGCTGTTGGAAAAGCTGACGTCATTGGTCCTTGCTTTTTTGAAGACAATAATCGGAATACTGTTACTGAGAACTCCTAGCGTTACATCGAGATGATAAACAACTTCTTTGTGCCTGAATTACGACGAAAACGCATTCGACGTGTCTGGTTTCAGCAGGTTGGGGCGACGACCCAGACAGACAGAGCATCAATGTACGTTCTTTGCCCTCTCTTCGGCCACTGCCTCATTTCCAGGTTTGCTGACATTCCCTGGCCCCCTCGGTCACCTGATTTGTCCATGTGTGATTATTTCTTGTGAAGAAAACTTAAAGCACGTGTGTATGCGCACAATCCCCGTACATTGGATGATTTGAAGGAAGCTATTCGCATGAAAGTCGCCCAAATCGACAGAGCAATGCTGGAAGAGTGGAGGCCAACTTCCAAGAACGCCTTCAGAAATGCACCAATGAAAACGGACACCACATGATGACATGCATAAGGGGGCATGTCACGACATGTGTAAAGGGACATGCACAAATGTGAGGACAAGCACATTCCCTTTGTGCATGTCGTGACATTTGTATATAAGTTTACCATGACGAGGGGGTCATCACCAAATTGCACTCTATTGTGTTTGGAATACAGTGGTGTACCCGCGAAATGGCCATAGGTGTTTTACGCAGTTTTCGTGAAATTGATTTTACTGATTGATACCTGCTGGGTGCTGTATTTGTATTTTGACCCTTGTGTTGTGAACTTTTGGACATGGTGAGCGGAATTAAATTTTACATGTTTTACCTGCTGATACCTGCTGAGTGCCTGTTATTCACTCTTGTATATGCCTAACTGGTGCGGACTTGCCTATTGGTGTCTACTGGATTTGAGTTGTAAAATGTGCCCGAAGGAGATGTAGAATTTTGTGTTCTAACTCTAAATGGTGTTAAATCATTTCTGTCCTTGATTTTTAACCGATGAACTACTTTATGGTACCGCGTTTCTTTATTTTATTTTATTGTATTTTTTATATCGACCTATATTATATTATATATTTGAAATTTCTAATCGTATAAATTTTAACTTCTATGAAATGATATTTACGTGTATTGTTTTATACCTTTAACTCAATTTTTTTTCATTTGTATGTTATCGGTTGGTATAATATATTCGTGTATAGAATTTTATACTATATGTTCTATTTCTTGCATCTTACTTCTTATATATCTCTTATTCTTTTATTTATTATTTCTTCTTACGTTATTTTTCTTATGTTATATCTTCCTATTCCTTATGTTTGACGGATTATGTTGTATATCTTATATATGTTCATTGAGTGCGTGTGATATGTTGAGTCGTTAACCTAGCGTTTTTATTCTATAACTAATATTTTACTCTTGTCTCAATTTTTCTGAGCACTTCTCCTTGCAACCCTGTATAAAGTCTATTGGTTTCATAATAAGAAACCATTAATATTACACACACACACACACACACACACACACACACACACACACACACACACACACACACGCACATATATATATATGCGTATATGTGTGTATTTGCATATATAGATATATAAGTATATATATCTATATGTGTATATATAAATATGTACATCAATCTATATGTCTATACATCTCTCTCTTTCTCTCTCTCTCTCTACATCCACACACATATATATGTATCTCTCTCCCTCTCCCCCTCTCTATCTATATATATATCATTCTGTCTGTCTGTCTCTATGTGTGTATGTTTGTGTATGCAACAATAAGTGATGTTAATCAATATCGATGATAGATAATAACAAACATTCACTGATGTTTATATTCGTAGAATCACTCCATTAATCATATTTGAGTTGACCGGGTCTTGAAGTTTTCCCTTAGCAACTTATTCGACCACTAAGTTGAAACTTGGAATCCCTGTCAGATCCAATATGCTTATCTACATACATATATATAGATATACGTGTATGAGCGTGCGTGTGCCTCTGTCTATGTGTGCACATGTATATTAGATCTGACAGGGGGGTTTCAAATTTCATCTTATTGGTTCATTATGACGCTAACAGAAAAGTTGAAATCCTACTAAAGTTTTGTATGATTAATGGACATGACACGACTAATATATACAGTGCCAGTAAATGTTTGTTGTTATCTATGGATTTTTACTGATGATCAACGCTAAATTTTGTCTATGTATGTATGTATGTATGTAAGTATGTATGTATGTATGTATGTATGTATGTATGTATGTATGTATCTATCTATCTATCTATCTATCTATCTAACGACACATACATATACATGTATATATACCGACATAGATGCGCATTTACATGTGTGTGTGTAAATGTATATGATGGCTGTCCACTCGTGATAGCGGAAGATCATCATCGTGCTCTAAGAACACGATGCAAAGAGACAAAAGTATACATTACACTTGTGGCTCCGTTGATGACTAATGAGCCCAACTCTTGATAAACATATACTTCTGCAGATAGAACAAACGAAGCTTCATCCATTCGCTACACCACCACTGCATTTCCGAGCTGCTCACTGATGTCCAGCAAGCCAAATGCGTGTTTTTGTTTTTCAAAAATAGGTTGAGATCTGGTGAATTAGGAAGCGAAATGTTAGGGATTCTGTGATCATGAAACGTTTCAGCCATCCATTCCTGTGTTACTAGAGCCATGTGTGATAGTGAAGAGAGTCTTACTGAAACACATATGACCTTCAATTGCATACACTGTCTATTCAGGGCGTAACAATTATTTCCAGGACCTCAATGTAGGCGGCAGAGTTAACTCTAAGGCCTTGTGGAAAGAAATAAGGAGGTATCACATGTCCTTCATTGCTGACAACCCTGACAGTTGCAGGAAATTTCGTATGCATAACACTTAGAACTTCAGAAGGGTATGCACATAACCATTTGTGATTGGTCGAAGTTTTTCTCGTTTGAGAAAAACCAAATCAAATCTTCTTCTGCTGGATTTTTCAGTTTGCTTAAGAACCTTTTAGATCTGATGTAGTGATTTTATTTTGCTTTTTCTGACACATTGGCCTTTCTTTATCATATAAATTTGTATCTGATGTCTTCGGGGACAACGTTTCTGACCATTCTGACACATGGAGATCTTTTGCAATTGACCTCATGGACTTCTGGAATTGTAATCAATGGTCTGTTGAACGTGCTGGATAAATTCAGGTGTTCTCATGATTTCAGAGTGTTTAAAATGCTTTTCATGCTTTGATACTGGTGATAAGTTTCTATTTTTAGTCTCTAACTTCTTACAAAATTTGTAGACAAAAGATCTGGGGACTTTTAAAAATCGAGATATTTCTAAAAACCTCTTCATTTCTTGAGTAAGCTGAAATAAAGATTATACAGGGTCAGCAAAAATTGCAGCAACGACCCCAAAACAGTCTGTCCTCAAACACCTTACGCACCCAGTATATATGTATATATATATATATATATATATATATATATATATATATATATATATATATATATATATATATTAAGAATTTACACACACACACCCACACACATATATGCACGCACACACAAACTTACACACACGTGCACACACACACACACGCACGCACAAGCAAACGCAGTGGAACTGTTCTTCCTCGGACTTTTCTGATTTTCTTAGACCCATAAGTAATAACATATTTATTTCTAATATTTCAAAGAGACGGTAATGTTTTTGACAAAACGCTTTCATATATTTTGTGTCCGGCATTGTAATCCCCTTGAGTTCAAATCTCTTTCAACTATCAAAGGCCGATAAAATTAGTTGCGTGTTGGCTATAGAAATCCCTTCAATATATAAGCTCATCTGTCTGTGTTAGACATCAAATTTCAATATACATGGCGTTAGATGAGCCTTTAACCATTATATTGATCATTGATGTAAAATTATATCATATTTCGTGGAAATGTCTTGCTTGTGTTTGAATATAAAGTGATATTTCTTCTCTTCAACATCTATCTATCTATCTATCTATCTATCTATCTATCTATCTATCTATCTATCTATCTAATATATCTAATATATCCATCTATCTAATATATCTAATATATCTATCTATCTACCTAGATAGATATTTGTGTCTGCGTGTGTGGGCGTTCTATTATCGGGTTCAGTTATTGGACTGCAATTATGCTGTGATACTGCCTTTGAGCGTTTCAGTATATCGCATCGACTTTAGTACTTATTTCAGTCTGGTACTATTTTATCGACCCATATTTATTGAGCAGTTCAGTTCCCTTTTTGAAAAACAAATATACACTTGGAATTATAGCAGTAAATATGCGCATATGGATATACAACCATACGCAGACACAAACACACAAACATATGCACACATACGCATAAATATACAATAGGCTTCTAGGAAATTTCTGTTCACCAAATTCCATATTTAAGATATTAATTAATTGAAATTTATAGTAAGAAACACTTGCATAAAGTGTCGCGAAATAGGTTCGAGTCCCAAGATCTCTCGCCCGACGATCTCTTAATTGTGTTGATCAAGCATAGATAGAGAACTGTTAAAAACTACCCTGGACCATTGGTAATGGTCAATGTCCCAAATAACAAGGACTTTCTTTAGTGTGTTTCTGTACCCTTTCATTCGTGCCTGGATTGACTCAGCGGTCAGAGAAAAGTTGTTATGCAACACAATCCTGTGGATGCGTTGATGCCTCATCTTGGAAACGTGTTCTGCCCAACAGAATTGTAAGTTGTGAATTAAATAGCATAATTTCAATGCTATTCTGATAACTTTGTCTGTTTAAGAAAGTAAGTGCAGGAAACAGAATTACTCTAGTGCAATTAAAGTAAAGCGATGCCATCATATTAGAAGCGCCCAAGCAGTCACAGTTTGTGATGCAAGGTAATTCACACAGTTCTCTACAAGTTGATATTTATGTCTTTCCTCATATGCTTGTTATTCCAAACATTTTTTGTGCAGTAAGATAACTGAACAGTTTGGAGTTTGCTCGTCGATGTCAGTCCGATTTTTGATCTCAGCATCTGGCGAGTTGACGTTTCTCGTTCATGCAGTGAGAAATTCCAATTAACTGACAATGTTTTACATCTGTTATTCAGTACTTCAACCCTAACACACACACACACATACACACGCACCCCCAAACACAAAACACGCACGCACACACACACATACACACACACACACACACACACACACACACACACACAAACACGCACAGTATCACACTCATACACATTGAATGTACTGAGTAACTTAGAAGAATTTCTCACTTTTTTCTGGAATTTCCCTTTCAGTTGAAGAACTAACAGCGTAAATTTAGCAGGAAATTGATAATAAAAAGATTAAGTCCTTGAGAGAATATTTCCCCTTGAGCACTTTACGGCCTTATTAGACCGTATCAGCATAACATTCCACTTAATACTATATATATCACTCGTGAAATTTCTATTTATAGAATACTCCACAAATTATTTAAATATCCAAAATGGAAAAGAAAATGTGGTATTTGAAAGTAACTTAAAATATATTAATTATAGAAACATATAATATTTTACATCAAAAGATTATCTTCATTATGCATGTCAAACATTTATTACGCTTATTAATGTTACGGTTCATATTTGTGCGATGATGTTAAATATAATATTTATACTTATTTTCAGAGTGTTGTGCACTTTTGTAAAATACATTAAAAAAGGCTAAATGCGTTATTTATATCATGCTTCTATCGTATTATTTCTATTTTTGCTTTTCGCTTTCAATATTCTCTGTGTAATCAGGATTACAGTATGAAGTTAGACTGCATATTATACACGGATTGTGCTGTTTATATGCTTGACTTTATCTATATTTAGGTAGGAATTAAGCATTAGCTCTAGCATGTGAATCTAGAAAAATTAATGTTGCTGGGAAATATATAGTATTGCTATACTGTTGGGAATATGTACGTAATTAACTAAAAAGATAGGGTGGCAAGGAGAGAGTGAAGCAATTGTAGGGATTGCTGAAGTGGAACAGATAGATGAGGAGAAAGTAAAAGGAAAATAAAAGGAGAATATGTATAAATATATAAAGTAGTGTTTGTGGGGAGATGTAGCTCGAGAGACAAGAGGACAGGGAAAATTTCTATCAACAATCCAACCGATAGTATATAGAGACTGAAGTCTCCTAAATTCTCTGTAACCAACTCTCTTATAACCTTTCAAATACGGCTTGTTTCAGCTTAACTAGATTCTGCCACTACACCCGTCTTTTCCAAAATAAGCTTACAAAAAAAAATGATAAAACAATCAAGAAGAGTACGGACACTTAGGAATTTTGATAAGACCAAACACTTGCATGAGATCACCAAAAGCACATATCGCCAGTTTTAATACGAAAACTTTCTGAGACATATAATGAACAAAAAAGTAACAGTCTACCCTGCAACGGTAAATGGCAACAATCTCCGGTGAAACTTATTGTTTCTGCTCGTAACTTAGAAATAACCCACATTCTCTTGATCAAA
This sequence comes from Octopus bimaculoides, assembly GCF_046866305.1. Lineage (NCBI taxonomy): Eukaryota > Metazoa > Mollusca > Cephalopoda > Octopoda > Octopodidae > Octopus > Octopus bimaculoides. The sequence continues at coordinate 81,640,350 of NC_142936.1, read as the reverse complement.
GAAACTTACTTTCCATTTAAGGAGCATATATCTCGTTTTCTATCATTTTTTTATATGGCTGATGAACCCACTAAAACTGATTTAGTGGGTTCATGAGATTAAGATGAACATACATACATGCGTATATAATACATATATAAGTACATACATACAAGGAAATAAGCTGTCCTCTGGACACCAATATGGTTAGAAAAATACAAGAGTAAGACGACATCTATGAATCATTAGTAAGGAGATTGCAAATCCAGTACCCAAGATACAGTTTCATACCCCTTATAATTGGAGCAACAGGTTACATTCCAAACCATCTGGAGTAAGGTATGGCTGAACTTGCGTCTTTCGGGAGAGAATGCAAATATTTAATTTATACGCTACAACTGATTACGATTTGGGCAATAAAAATCTGCAAGACCGTCTTATGATTTAAAGAATGATGAACAAAACAAGATACTTTCCTTCACAACCTTACTACCAAGTAAGTGACCGGTCAAAATTTACGCTAAATTAAAATGCGAGAGAGAACATACCTACATATACATACATACATACATACATACATACATACATACATACATACATACATAATACATACATAATACATACATAATACATACATACATACATACATACATACATACCCCAAAACCAGAAAGAAGAAAGCTGATTCGCAGACTACAGATCCATGCCATCACTGGAACTGTAAAAGTCTGTAAAGCTATCCAGAAGTTTATCATTTAAGTATGTGTGAGCATGTCTAGATCTCTAAGTATATGCATGAGAATACGTACATAAAACAAAACATACAAATCTGCACGTATTCATACATACATACATACATACATACATACATACATACATACATACATACATACATACATACAAAAATATCCGTTGTTGATGTTGAAATTCCAATGACGGAGCCTCGGGTCTAGGTTAGAAATCTTGCAGATTTTTATTGTCTAAATTATCGTGATCAATTTTAGCGTATGAATTAAGGATTTGCATTCTCTCCCGAAGGATCTTGAAATAAAACTGAATAATGACATACATACATACATACATGCAATGCGTCGGACAATGCTGTTTTGTTTCGACTTAGTGATCTGAGTTCAAATCGCGCCGAAGTCAAGTTTGTCTTTCATCATTGCAAATATCAATCCAAGGTGAGTAGTTAATAGTGGTAACTGTAAGATAGTCGAAACGGATAAGTTATGTTCTCCTTCGTTTTGTGTCTTCATTTCAAATACCTCCATGGCCTACACGTGTGGGAGACTTAACAATGTCCTTTGTTTTACGCCACCACCAAGTACCTTGAGTGCTTTTTGTGGCGACCAGAATGGTGCAAACATTTAGTCAACGTTTCTCGTCTCAGGAAATCTTCGTTCCTCACTCACGTTAGTTTCGGAGGCATTGGAAAGGGTCACGGACGCTACTCTCTGTCTCCCTGTCTCTCTGTATCTCTCTCTGTGTCTCTCCGTCTCTGCGTCTCTCTCTGTCTCTGTCTCTCCCTCTGTCTCTCTCTATTTCGACTGATTGATAAATAGAGTATTAAGGTAGAGATACTAAGTCTTAGATAAATGAAGTTCCATAATTATCTGAGTATGTTACTCTTTAATCATTTTTTCAATATGTAATGTTCGCTTGTATAAAAGAATATTGCGTCTACACACACACACACACACACACACACACACACACACACACACACACACACACACACACACACACACACATGCTTATGTATATATATATATATATATATATATATATATATATATACATAATCAAAGGACATACTTAGTATGTCCTTTGATTAATCTTAATCCCCCAGCTATTTAATGCGTTTTTGGGCCTGCAATCACCTTTATTATTGATTCTGTTATAATCATTTTTAATTGTTACACTAGATAATAATAAAGTCAATAATATCTTTGCAAATATTTTCTCCTGAATTAGTTGCTCCGTGTGTGTGTGTGTATATATATATATATATATATATATATATATATATATATATATATATATATATATATATATATATATATATATATATATATATATATATATGTATATATAATTGTATATATGTATATACGCACACAGATATGTATGTATGTGTGTGTCTGTATTTAAGTATGTATACACATACGCACACACGCACTGATATATGTATGTATATATGTTATCTATTACACATAGATAGCAATTTAATCTAATACTTCTTCGTCTACGTACATAGGATCATGTGTGTGCATGTGTGTGTGTGTTCTGTGCCTGTGGGTTGTTTCTGTGGGTGTATGAAATTATATACTCAAACACAAACGCATATGAGTTTTACTGTAAAAAAAAGGGAGTTAAATATTCTATGCCTATAAGTATATTGCAAAATTTATTTCGTTAAAATTTAGGTTCCCGGCCGTCTGTATCGGACATTCCCGTCTCCGATTTCCATTTTTCACTGACACGCTGATATCGAAATTCAATTAGTGAGTGAATATATCTCAAGATTTTGATTATACAGCCAGTGGATAGTTGGGTCGGTATGACATAGTATGGCATTTCAAGCATATTTTGTTGTTGGTGGCGGGGCTGAACAGAGATTACTACAACACAGTTAACGTCTATTATCATACTGCCTGATAGAAGAAGTCCGTTTATTGATGTTTATCGCCTCAGTCATTGGACTGCTGCTATGCCGGGATACCAGCTCGAAAGGTCTTAGTTGAACAAGTCAACCCCAGTACTTATCTGTTGAAAGTCTGGTCCTTATTGCATTGGGTTCTTTTGCTGAACCGTTAACTTACGAGGACGTAAACAAACATCTGCTTTTAAATGTTGTGGGGACAAAGACAACAACAGCAAAAAGGCACACGCATATATACAACATGCTTCCAAACAGTTTCCGTTAACTAAATTCATTCACAAAGCATAAGTCGGCCTGATGTTTTGTAAGAGGCACTAGCCCGAGTTGTTGCGCAGTGTGACAGAACCCGAAAACAGATGGTTACAAAAATAGCTTCTCAACCACTTTGCCAAGCATGTGCTTATAGCCATGCCGATGCCTATAGTTTTGTCTGCTTTTATAGCCTTTCCTACGACTTTATAGACCACTACTCTGTTATTGCTCTAAACATAATACTGCATGTATTTGGTTTGCAAGATTCTTTATGGGAAATCGTGTGTTGAAGCATATTTTATTGTGTCTGGGGCGAGTCATTCTCTTTTAGAGCCTTATTAATTTAACAGTCACCGATTTCCGCTCATTTATTTATTTTTACTAAAATTTTCGTTGTTACTTGCAAACTTTTCACTCGTCTTTAACTCTGTCCGTTATCTGAATTGCGGTTTTTTTGTACGCATGCGTGTACATCAGTGCACGTACGCATATACATATGTATATATGTATGTATGCGTGTATTCACAAACACACGAGCACCAACACACACACAAGCACACAAACATGAACACACAAGCACATGGACATGCAGAATACATACACACATAAAAACGTGCATGCATGCATACATATGTATACGCATACATACACATACATGCATGCATGCAAACAGTACATACATACGTGCACACATGCATACATATGTATACACACATACATGTATACACACTCATACATACACACATTCATATATACATATGTGTATGCGTACACATATACACGCATACGCATGCGTACAAAAAGGAATGAAAGCAATTCCGATAACGAATAGAGTCAAAGACTATTGAAAAGGTTTCAAGTCGCAACAAAAATTTTAGTAAAAATAAATAAGTAAATGAGTGGAAATCGGTGAGTGTTTTAAATCGATAAGGCTCTAAAAGAGAATCACTCTCCCCGGACACAATAAAGTGATATTGCATGGTTTTCAACATATTGAAAAAAAGAAGTCTGCATTTGAGAATGTTTGTAAAAATGCATATTTTCGCGCTGTTACTTTTATTTCTCGCTTTATTTGTCAGGTTGGTCTTGAGTGCTACTTGTAATATGTAATCCAGTACAACCTATCGTATGGTCGGGTCGTCAGTGACTAAACTGGCTACCCCATCAATCTTGCTTGGTGAGGAGGGTGATTATTGGTCACCCTGCGGGACGGAAAATGAGACCTGTCAAAGGGCGGAAGAACCACTGTGTAGTCAACGGCCAATTCATCGAGTACCTTGTCGCGGTGAAGTGCTTATGTGCTCCATTGACCCGGAGAGCTATGCCAGAGGGAGAGAAATCTTCAAGCAGATCTTACCAGGTCAGACAGGTAGGAGACAGGAGGGTAGGAGACAGACAAAATGTAGGAGACAGACGAAGGGTAGGAGACAGACAAAACCTTACCGACATTAAATAGAAGCGTTAGCAGCGAGGCGTGGATTTAGTTATCGGTAGGACCTAACAGATCAAATTCCTGGCTTTGAACTAGCTGGATGTCATGCAGAGGATCTTGAATACAAGACGATGGATGAGGTCCTACTAATATTCCTAGTTAGATGGAAACTGTGGGACCACATGGAGCAGCGCCCTGTGACTCCTATAGTATGCGCAACCCAAACCAATATGACGCCACGAAGGACCATATAGGACGTCAAACCACACAGGATGCCACTATGAATAGGAGTGTCCTATGGGACGACCTAGATGAGATGAGAGATATATATAGTTCAATATCTCGACTGCTACAAGATCTCAACTGTGCACACATGAATTTGTAAGTAAAGCAAGGGCCCCATAAATTTAAAGGTTTACTTGAGTAACTGCAACTTTCATAACTGATCAAGTATCTACGGTGTTAAGATAGCTGTATTGAGATTTGTTGGTCTATTGTTCTGAATGCGAAGGCGTGTTGAATACATGTGCTTTAGCACGCGTTTACTTGTGGTGTTTTTGTTGTTTATGATCGGTGTAAAGCTTCCCGTTATCGCAGAAACACCCCCACCAAAAACAAACAAACAAACAAACAAACATGAAAACAATAACATACCTAGATAATTCAGGGCCTTATTTGTGTACCGTCGACGAGGTAACAACGTGTAGAGGTCGTTGCGTTGAGATGGAATATTTGCTCTGCTCGCGTGTACAAAAGTTTCTATTTATTCTAACTATAAAGCGACGGTGGCAATATAATATTTCCAGTGCAGCTATAACAAACTGTTATTTGATATAAGTTTGTGGTATTTGTAGTGGCTGGCGGATATCTTAGTGCACTAACGTTAAGAAGTTTCTATCTGCGTTTATGTTGGATGTACATTGTCTGGAGCGGGAGTGTTGAACAATAATTCTCTCTTTATGCTTTATCTAAGTCTATGTATTATAATTCTATGTGTGCATACATATACATGCATGGATATACACACCGATACCACAATGCCACATACATATGTATACACATATGTAATACACATATGCATACACACATGTGAACGCTCACAGTGATAGATATGTATGCATATATATATATATATATATATATATATATATATATATATATATATATATATATATATATATATATATATGTATATATATATTGCATATCATATACATGCATATGTATGCACATATATATATACATGTGTATATATATATATATATATATATATATATATATATATGTATGTGTATATATATATATATATATATATATATGTATGTGTATATATATGTATGTGTATATATATATATATATATATATATATATATATATATATATATATATATATATATATATATATATATATATATATATATATATATATACACAAATGTATGTATGTACGCATGTATACATGTGTTTTGTGCATGTGTGTGTGCATGCGTGCGTGTGTGTATGTGTGTATAAATATATATGAATTAGGAGAGATGAGTTATATCTCGCTATGAAGTAAGTAATATCAAATTTTGAAAAATAAGTTTATGTTTCTGCACATAAAATACAAAATATAAGAGACATGAAATCTTGTTTATACAATGCAGAAAAGAGATAATAAAAATAGTCCAGTGTGATGTATTTATCTATTTCCTATTCATCTTTTTTGTTTTTTTGATAAACAGCCACATTATTCTAATGTGTTTACTGCCCTCGGTGAATTCACAAACATCTGATGTAAACATTCAGTTCGTTTCTTTATCGTCTATATATTCATTTGTTAGAATAATGATTTTGACTAGACAGATGATTAGTTACCGTAAGCGTGGTTGACATTATCTGTTGAATTAGCACCGCTTTTAAGTTTGCCATTTTTTATATTCTCCATACGCGGAGGGACGACTTGTAAAGTAAATAAAATTAGATCTCTTAGGAGTATCTTGAACTCCATCTTCAACGTGTCTTATCGTTATATAAATAAGTTGCTGTATTTTTACGTAAGCAGTTGCTGTGAAGGTGCGTCGCTTAATAGCGAGTTCGTTTAATAGTGAGTTCGTTTAAATAGTGAGATTGTGAGTTCTCACTTAATGGTGAGATTACTTAATGATGAGATCACTTAATGGTGTGAGATCGGCGCGAAGTCTTCTTGAGCAATCAGCTACCAAAAGTGAATAGTATCTGTATTTCAAAGGGTCAGCCATGACACATTTTGTATTACGCAAAATCTCCCTGAGAACTACGTTAAAGTTACGCATGTCTGTAGAGTTCTCAGCCATTTGCACGTAACTTTCACGATCAGGCTGTTCAGTTGATCGGATCAACTGGACTCCACTTCGACGTAGCCGACAGATGACAAATCAAGTAGTAGTTGTTGACCGAAATTTGACTATAAAAGGTGTCTATCGTCTTTCTTATTTGAGTTGCAGCAATAATAACTCCTAGCTTCTAACGTATGATTCAAAGTCATCCGCATTCTTCCACTACATCTTTCTCTCTGTCGCTTTCCGAAATTCCTTCGTAAATTTTGATTGTAAACTGTCAGCACAGTTTCTGTCTAACCAGTTTTACTCAGACATTTTAACAGAAAGAGAAAAAAAACAAAACATATTCGACTGGAAATTGATATACAAAAAGTGGGGAAAATCGTCACAGCTGGAACAGTTTTAATCTCAGCTGTGCGGGACTGGAACTAAACAACGTTTATGAACCGAGATATGATGAAAACTTTTATACAATTAATCCCATTTTGAAATAATTTTCAGAAGGGATCATTATATATTCGTTAACAGCAATTTTTGAAGGGGAAAGTTGATTACATCGCCGACAATGTTTGACTGGTACTTATTTCATCGAGCAGAAAAGATGAATGACAAAGATGATGTCGGCTGTGTTTGAATTAAGAACGATAAACGCTGGAAGAAATGCCGCTAAATATCTTGTTCAACATGCTAACGATTTCGCCAGTTCCAAGCCTTAAAACAACATAGAATATGAAAATCCGAGATATAACCTTGAAAAGATAGAATTCTCAGTTTGAAAGCCTTTGATCGTTGGTCTGCCCGGTCAGTCTGGACTACAGGCTAAATATGAGTTCCAAAATGTTTTCTTTTTCTCTTTACTCCTCATTAAATAATAGAAAAAAAGCGGAATTATAGTATAAAAATAATTGCATAATGGAATAATGAAATTACGAAACGACCTGATAAACTGTGAAATCTCAAAAGGAAAGTCTAAAATGCCTGCAGGAATGAGTGTCTAATTGCTAAAGAAGATAAGCCATAATCACTAATCACAAATAGAAAGACCCCACACACGATTTTTATGAATTTCGACTGTTATGGTTTTCATCATTTCCTTCTGCTTCTCATGCAACATTATACTTTCAATAAAAAGCAACATGTAGAAGTAAATCCCTCATTATCAGACACGTGTAAGTAAATATGATTGACCGAGGTGCCGGGAGGTCAGAGTATAGATCGTCGTTGTCACAGATACAGGCACAATAATGATTTTTAGAATCATGTATTTATACACAGGAACATCTATTCACACATGTATAACACACACACACACACACACACACACACACACACACACACACACACACACACACACACACATAAACACACACACACACACACACACACACACACACACACACACACACACACACACACACACGGATGTATATATGTAGATTGCCAGAATTTTACAGTTCCGCACTGAAATGACAAAAGTGTATTGACACACACACACGGATGTATATATGTAGATTGCCAGAATTTTACAGTTCCGCACTGAAATGACAAAAGTGTATTGACAATATGGGTGCATACTTTGATGAATAAAACTATTCCTTGTATTCATAAAACATTAGCAAACATGTTTTCTTTTCTACGAATTTCACACTTGACGACCTTATAATAGTTGCATGGATATTAATTCATAGAAAATTTAAAAAAAGTAAATAACTCGTTTTAAATCTCTGAGCGAGAGATATGCAGTAACAGCACCGTAAAGTAAAGCTTATTTGCCAACAAAATGTGGCAGTCCTATACAAGAACACACAGACAACTGGAAAAGGTTTTTCCTTGGGCTATACAACAGTAACAGTTCTTGTGTAGAACTGCCACATTTAGTTGTCAAATAAACTTCACTAAATATAGAAATGATAATTATCAATTCGTATTCGGATCGGAATTAGTCTTGTTTTACTCAACAAAATTCAATTTGCACGCACTAATTTTATTTCCGCCACATAATAAAGTAATCGCAAAACCGAAATTTATAAATTTACTTGCGTATTCTCAATACATTTTATCGAATTATATTCTAATTAACATTTTGATTTGCAATATTATGTATTCATTTTCTGAAAGTTGCATAATAATTGTAGTGCAATCCTTGTTTTTTTTTTCCTGTACAGCTTTTTGTGCCCGTAATTAATCTCCTTGTACACACAGGCGCATGCGCGTGCACACACACACACACACACACATACACACACACACATGTATCTTTCAGCTTTTATCTTTTGCTTGTTTCAGTCATTTGACAGTGGCCATGCTGGAGCACCGCTTATAGGGTTTTAGTAGAACAAATCGACTCTAAGACTTATTTTCTGAAACCTAGTACTTATCTTATCGGCCTCTTTTGCCGAACCACTAAGTTATGGGGACGTAAACACACCTACACCGGTAGCGGACAAACACCCCCACACACACATGGATATATACATACACAAATGTACGACGGGCTTCTTTCAATTTCTGTTTACCAAATCCACTCACAAAGTTTTGGTCGGGCCGAAACTATAGTAGAAGACACTTGCCTAAGGTGCCACGCAGTGGGACTGAACCCAGAACTATGTGGTTGAGAAGAAAGCTTCTTACCACACATACACTCCTGCGCCTTTATACACACACACACACACACACACACACACACACACACACACACACAGACTCATACACACGTACAGACACACACACACGCCCCCCTGACACACACAGAGGACGGGCTTTAACACGGTTTTTGTCAAGGAAATTCCTTCACAAGACATTGATCGTGGGGTTTGAAAGACCTATGCAATAATCTACTTATGAACGTTCTGAAAAACAAGCGATCTTCAGAATGAACCGATTCTTAACCGAAAATTTTCAAAGAATTTTGTAGAAAGGTCCTTCACACGCCAGTCTGAATGAACGTGACTCGCGGAAGTAAGGTGAGTTCTGTGAATAGGTGTAGGTGAAGGAAGCAGGAAATACGTCGCTTATCTTTGCACAAATCATAAGAACCAGTGTCTTATCTTCAGTTTCTGTTACGTTAAACAGATGTGAGACCATGGCATTGGTGTAACGCAGGAAGCTTGTTCTTGCTAATACTACGAAACACTCGTCATTTTTAGAGTGTTGTCGCTGCCTATAAAAGTGATGATAGCTTCTTCGTTGTGCGACGTCAATTTGTATGAGGTTAAATATTCCGTAGACTTATGTTAACAATACAATTCTCGGGCCAAATGAAAGGAATTCGAATTTACAAGACTGACTCTGAATAACAGATACAATACAGAGAGGAAAAGCAGCCGTGTGTGTGAGAGCAAGAGCGAGAGAGAGAGTTAGAGAGAGAGAGTGTGTGTATGTGACAGAGAGATAGTGTGTGTGTGTGAGAGAGAGAGAGAGAAAGAGAGAGAGAGAGAGAGAGAGAGAGAGAGAGAGAGAGAGAGAGAGAGAGAGAGAGAGAGAAGGAATGCCCTGGGCTAGTCGACTATGAATGGGTGATGACTAGATTTGGTTTTGGCGTCCTTTGAACTCAACAAAGAGGCCTGGAACGAACACCGGAAGGCTTTCCATCCGGCACACTAACAATTCTGCCGATTAACTAACTGCCTTGTACAGCAGTGAATTGCTGTCGACATAACATGAATCACATGACTGCTAAGCATAGCTGTTAAATCACCCTCAAATCACATCTACGGTCTTAAAAATATGAGATGTTATAGTCCTAGATGCACTAAGTCAGAATTAAAAATGAATGCTCACGTATGGAATGTTTTTGATTAGCGGTCTGATTGATTAGAACTTGTTTAGGGTTGAAATAGAGCTAAAATGACAATCTGGAGGCTGGCCAATTCGGTAAAGAACTCTCTTGATGAGGGAGGGGACACATAGTTCCCACAACATGCCACAAGCCCCACCCTTTTCTGTACAAAATCAGTTCAGCTATTTACTGTTTCGTGGTGATGGAACCTGCAAATTAAATATGAATGTCGTTGTCATAATTTAAAAAGAAAGCAAGTACAAAATGTATGCAAAATTGCTTGTATATCTTTGAGTTTTAACAATAACCTCATAGAGACTATTTCATTATACTTTTTTTTTTACTAGCTTCAGTTAGCCAGCTGTAGTTATACAGGAACACATTTGCGTAGAGATTAGGCGATTACACAGATTCCAGTGATAAATTTTACTAACTGGTATTTATTTTATTAAGGACAATGTGGACCTGCAGAAGATTTGAAATCAGATGCTAAAGGGAGTTAACCAAATACCATAACATCTTTTTTCTCAACGCTTTTCCGATCCGCCCATTGTGCAAACAACTACCAAGACTATAATATTATTGGCAACATTAAAGTGAAACATGTTTTAAACCTTGCTGAGCTTTCAGTTACCAAATACCCATTCTTTTAATTTCAACATTTATAGTAAATATTTCCCCTGTCGCTATAGAATATAACTTCCTGTTTAGAGATACTAAATTATTTGCTTCCACGTTACACTGCAACATAAAATTAAAAGATACATCACGTTTCGCATAAAATTTTGACAGCACATTTTTATGTCTTGTTTGTATTGTTCCTGACGATTGTGAGCATTAATTTTCTGTGAAAAAGAATTTATGACAACATCAAAAGCTAATTGATGTTTTAAAAACATGTCGTTTTAATACTTTATAGCTTCATACTTGGGACATAGACAGGCCTGTCAACAATATTAACTGTGTAGCTTTTAATTACTATGTCAATTATAAATTTTTGATACAACGGGATTCTAGTTCTTTTTTTGATAACAAATAATGTTAATAGATTGATTGTACAGTTTGGGAAATAAAAATATAATCGATCAATTGTCTGTTAATAAATGTATTGATCACCAAAAAACAGTGTGAAAACCACTGCAGATTAAAATATATGCAAAGCAAGCAATTGTCGTCTGTTTTTCAGCAAGTCCTCCTAACCAAGTAGAACTATAGTCAAAGATGTTCTCACCATGACTATTCATCTAATTTCCGAGCATAACAAATCTAAGAATGCATTATCCAATGTGTTCTTCGATCTTCAGTAAAGTCCACTGAGATTTGTGAGATAACTGCTTACCATCTCCAGCAGAAGGATTCTATTGTAGTTTGTTACATTTCTGAGAAGACGCTTGGTCAAATGATTAGGATATTCGGTTCATAAATGTAAGGCCATGAGGTTTATTCCTGGAGCTTGTCGTGCAGTGCGTCCTTCAGCGTGATGGCATCGCATATTGTTCCAATATAATCATCTGTAAATGTAGACCAGCCAAGATTCTGAGAAAGAATTCTCTCGCCTCTGCTGGTATATCTTGGACCTTCTGCTGCATCAAGAGTGAGGATTAGAGGGATTGTTTGTGTGTGCGTCTTCTCGCAAATAGATAGGCATCCAGTTGGCTGTACTATACTTTCAACATTGTCTCACTTTTATCTTTTATAATTTTCTTCACTGCTTGAAACAAAAAGCAAATAAATAGATATATAGGGAGAGTTATCGGCAACTGTGTCGACACTGTTCCGTATCTTTCTTCTTTGATTCAGTAAATAAGTAAAATAAATTCAGTTGGGATATGAACGCAAAACCGTATCATTAAACACAGTAGCTTTATGTTGGGAAAATGTATATATATTTATATTTATGAGATAATATATTTATATAGTCGACTGGTTTCGCCTATGCTAATCATGACGAAATAGTGGTAATGTAATCATTTCATGCTACCATAATAAGATTTTATTCGATGTAAGTAACAGAATAGAGTGAAAACTTATTATAGTAGCATAAAATTATAACATTATCAGTCACTGCTTTGTCCTGATTAGTATAAACAAAACTGGTCGGCTATGTAAATACTTTATTTCATACATACACACACACACAGACACTCACACGCAAACACTCACTATATATATATTGGAGTTAAAATTTCTAATCTCCTTACTCATCTATAGAGGGAGTGTCTCTCAAACCTCTTTTACTTATATTTTCAAATAACCGTTATAGCTAATACAAAAACTGGACTCACATATCTTTTTTTTCTCATAAGGATAAATATGAATCTCCTAGATTCTATTCTGCTATTACCTTTCTCAAGTTCTTTGTAAAACTTTTGTTTATATTTTTGCACTGAAGAGTACATTGATATATAATTAATTTATTTAATTAATTTAATTTAATTCAATTCAATCATGAATTTGCATTATTTTCATATCTCGCTACGAAGCGATCGTCTGCATAAATTAAAATTCTCTTACATATTTTAACAACTTCTCTTCTCCATTTTTAACTAAATTGTTGAGTTTTATGAGATTTTTTTCCATAAATTCGCAGCACATCATATACAAGTATTATTTTCATATTCCCAAATTTACGCCTGTAAACTACCATCAACATATGAAGAATCAATATTAGAAATCTTTTTGGGAAAACTCCAAATTAAAGGAAGAATTTAAATTCAACTTTTTAAACCAATATATATATATATATATATATATATATATATATATATATATATATATATATATATATATATATTGGAGCATGACATTTTTCTTTTTCATATTTTTCCTACAACTCACTACGTAGAATTTTTTCTCGAACCTTACATACACGCACACACACACACATACACCACACACACACACATAAAGAATGTTTTATCTTTAGTTATGCCAAAGGAGTTTTTCTAACGGAAGCATTTACAAGCCTTTTACATATTCATGGAGCTCAAAATCCTAAAACAGTAACTATAAAACTTGTAGCACTTAAAATCAATTAACAACAGACACTAAACTGAACGTTGATAAAATGTTTAGTTCATGAGTGCTCTACCATGAAAATCAATATGATGTTCCATCAGACCATATTTAAACGAAGAAAGCTCTGAGACTATATTTAAATAACAGAAATTAGAATACTAACTTCACTTGAAATCATAATTCGTGAATGACAGGAATGTAATCATGTTATTTCTAAGTTTTCAGCTCAAAAACGAACAAGCGTACTATTACAAATGCACTATTCTTGGTGCATATATATTTCTTGCTTTGTCTAGTTTATGCTTTAAGTGAAGCTCTATAATAATCACAGTTGCTCTAAATGGTCAGAGTTTGAGGTAATGCATAATTATTGCCTGAGCTATCACAATTCAAAACCAAGATTGCATATTTATTTCTTAATCACCCACCACAGGTGATAAACATAGAGGGGACAAACAAGGGCAGGCAAAACAGTTTCAGTCGATTGCATCGACCCCAGTGTGTAACTGGTACTTATTTAATCGACCTCGAAAGGGTGAAAGGCAAATGCATATTGCCTTCAACTAGTTTATGATGCTTAACTCCTGTGGATCATACATGACATCTATGAATAAAGAATCAGGTTGGGTATAATAATAAATATAGACACAGGTGTGACTGTGAGGTAAGAAGGGAATTTGGTAGACGGAAACTGAAAGAAGCGGGTCGTATACATCTGTGTGCGTGTGTGTTTCCGCCTGTAAAAGAGACCGATAGAATAAATACTAGGATTTAAAAAGGAAGACTTGGGGTTGATTTGTTTAACTAAACAAAAGCCCCATCAAGATGGTGGTCCAGAATAACTGAAACAAGTAAAAGGTAGTGAAGCAAAAAATATTTTTAAGCGTAAGCCTAGGCCTAGGCACAGAATTTGAAACCACGTGGTTTTGGGTTCAGTCCCCAGTTATAATCCGGGACACCGATGCTTTGTGAGTAAATTTTGAAAGACGAAAACAGTAGAGATGCCCAGCATATATATATATATATATATATATATATATATATATATATATATATATATATATATATATATATATATATATATATACATATATATATATGTATATATATATATATATATATATATATATATATATATATATATATATATATATATATATATATTTATATATATATATACACACATACATATATATACATGCATATATATATATATATATATATATATGTGTGTGTGTGTGTGTGTGTGTGTGTGTGTGTGTCGCTGTGTTTGCTTCCCGCCATCGCTTGACAATTGATGTTGATTTATTTAACGATACACATATCTCAAAATACTATGTCACCTGTTAAGGATTTTCCCTAGCTGTAATTAGTTTCGTTACGAAAGAATTTCGAAACCATCGTTTAAATCGTTTTCTCGTCGGTATAAATCGATAAAAAACTATACACACATGCATACAGATGAACAGACATGCACTGCACACAATCACACATATACATACTCCCGCATTTTAAAATTATCTTACTGCTTTCACAGACTGCAACGTTCTGGGGGTAAAGACAGTGGATGCTTTACCTTTGATAATGATCCTAGTACAAATTTCAGTTTTGAACTTAATTTATTGCCTTCACATGTTGAGCAGCTGTAGGTATTTGCTTGTTTGAGTACCTCAGTCTTTTTTATTTATCAAGTCTTGATTTTACTACAAATGCATTTTCTGATATTTACGTTTTGCATAAGAGCGGTGTAGCAAAAAATTAATAAGAATAAGAGCATTCAGAGAGCGCAAACCTCCACCAAGGCAAGACCAGAGATGATTTTTAAAATGAGAATATCTGAAATAAACTCGACAGCTCTCACAAACGAGAATACTAAAAATGAACATGACCGCTCTCAAAAAAAAACAAAAAAAAAAACAAACGGAAAATAATCCAAAAACCTTGTACGATACCGGATCGATCCCCAAATCTAATCAGTTCGTGCCAGCCACGTGGCCAAACATCTCTGAAAGTTTCATTCGAATCCATCTCGGGGTTCTTGGGATATCTTGTCCACGGACAAATAAACAAACGTAGCTGAAACAACACCTCTGCCTTCGTTAAGGCGGACGTAATAAGAATTCACGTGCGAATGTATTTGAAAGTGATTATATACATATATGTAAATGTATGTATATATATATATATATGTGTGTATGTGTGTGTTGTACATAACAAACACAAATAACGAGACAATAATATACAAGATAAAATAATAGCTACAGAGTAAAAGTTACATTGTGTAACGCTTCGGGCATAGCTGTTCGTCGCATTTCTAAAGGAAATTCCAGCAGGGACGGGAAACAAAAGGCAGGGAGGGAATAAAAAAAATAAAAAAAGGGAACTAGGAAAAAATCTCGTGGATTGTATATAGGAACATAGTGCATATATGTAGTATATATGTAACATATATAAATATAATATGTATATGTATATACATATGTGTGTATACATATAGACGTATAAAACATGTAATATAGACAGTATATACATGCATTCATATATATATGAAATCATGAATACATACATACATAGATACATAAATATACATATACATACATGTGTATATATATATATATATATATATATATGCATATATATATATATATATATATATATATATATATATACATATACATACATACATATATATATATATATATATATATATATATATATATATATGTGTATATATATATATATATATATATATATATATATATATATATATATATATATATATATATATATATATATATATATATATATATATATCTATCTATCTATCTATATATATATATATATATATATATATATATATATATATATATATATATATATATATATATATATATATATACATACGCATACCTGTATGCATGCATTCTCGCAACCATGAAGGTGTAGTTGAGATTCTAGTTATGCAATCACGTCATTATTTATTCAGAGAAGGAGGATGGCGGTTTAGTAACATAAAAGAAAGAGAAAAAGCGAAATTTCTATATCTAAGGATTGAAACCAGGGATCAGTTTTTTTTTCTGCTTAGTTGGAGTTTTTACTCCATCTTACAATATCTAGTATGAGCGTAAGCAGCTGTTTGTTTTTAGACGTTTAACGAAGCTTCCGTTTCTGTACCATGAAAGTTAAATTATTTCTAATAATTACCTTATTATTCTTTAAAAACTTTTTTTTATAATATCCTTGTAATGTTAGGAAAGATATGAGCTATATTTGCAAAAGGAATGCATTTTGTTTAACAGGAACTGACTAACGTGATGAAAGTAAATTCAGCAGAAGAAATTGCTTACAGTAGCAAATGTTTATAAAACTATAAATCGCCAAAGTTTCAGACAACTTGGTAAAAGTTCTTGGTTCTGTAAAGAATAAGCTAGACTAGTTTACTTTTTTGCTGTTTTTTTTTGTTTTTGTTTTCAGTTTTGATATTTTTTTTCTTCGTTCTCCAAGAGATGAAGATTCATTTGAAATGTTAAACGTTTTTGAGGTACATACTTTTGTATTATACTCAAAGTATAAATCCGTACGTAATGTCGAGTCATATTATTCTAAATTAGCAGACAGCGTTTTACGAGAATAAAAGAGAACGAAAGATACTGAAGGAGAGAGAGAGAGAGAGAGAGAGAGAGAGAGAGAGAGAGAGAGAGAATGAAACAGAGAGAAAGGTGGGGAACAGGTATGTATGTATGTATATGAATGTATTTATATGTACGTATTCGTATGTGTGTGTATATATATACATACATTTATTTACATATACATACATATGTATATATAAACATAGGGGTATATTCATCTATATATACACTTAATATATATACATATATATTTATATACATTCATATATATATATATATATATATAATATGTACATACACAAAAACATACACATACATATATTTACAGAGAGGAAGAGAGAAAGACAGAAAGGTTAATTGATTTACTGTTACACTTTATTTATTGTATTCTTTGACATAATATATAGATTTTTTAAGCTCTTGTTTTTTTTTTAACTTCTTGCGAAAATATCGAAGTTAATCACATAATTTGTTATAGATGATTTATTTATCAGCCATAAACTGATCGTTAGCACTCCAGACAAAATGCTTAGCGGTACTTCGTCCGTGTTCACGCCCTGCACTCAAAATTTGTCACGTTTGTCTTTGCTTTTCTTTCTTTCGGACTCGAGAAAATAAGTACCCATTGAGTACCGTGCTCAATATTATCGACAGGTCACCCTTCCCCAAAAGCTTAGGTCTTATGTCAATGGTAGAAACGGATATTACTGGTGGAAAATGGGGCGGGATTAAAGTAACTTTTTTTTTTTAATAATTAGTGGAATCACAAAGGCTGTAGGTGTCCAACAATTCCAACAAACATTATTCATTTTATAAAAAAGGATTCATACTTCGTAATGAATTCTTCTAAGCCTACCATTCATTCTGTTGCAAACTTTCGCACCAGTCTGGTCTGCACTTTGACGATATCTTCTTCCTCCTCTTCCACGAGTTGCAGAAGCCCTCTCAAACGTCATGCGCAATTTTTCCGACTTGGACATAAAAAACTTAAATAAGCCAAAGGCATCGATTGAGATTAAATAAAGTATGTATTCTTTTATGTTTCCCATTGCGGCCATACTGAGGCACTCCTTTGAAGTGTTTAGTCAAACAAATCAACTTCAGTACATTTTGTTTCTTAAACCTACTCTTAAGTCTTATCCATCCCTTTGGCCGAACCTGTAAGATGCAGACGTAAACAAACTAACACGGTTCTCAAGTGGTAGATATAGATAAATACAAAGAGCGTGTGTGCACGCTCACAAACACACACACCCACATACAGAGAGATAGATATATAACGGGTTTTGTACATAATTTCCGTCTACCAACTTCACACACAAAACATTGGTCGGTGCAGAGTATAAAAGAGGATAGGACTGAACTCCAAAACACGTAGTTTCGAAGCGATTTTGTACCCAATAAAGATATACTGAGTGAAGCACTTCAAAAAAAAAAACAAGCAAACCAAATAAAATCTTAATTTCCTCCCACCTACAGAAAGAAAACAGCTGGTAGTCTAACAGTCTAGCGAACAGTATTAGGTAACCAAGTGACTAGAAAACTTATTATGTATCTGATTGACGTATCACAACAGCATAGAGTTAATTAACTCAACTATTCACATCTTATTATATAATCTAAAACTACATTAACCTTATGATACCATTTCGTTGACAAGAGATATCTCGTTTCCTTTTTAAACTAAATAATCTTGTATATCTGTACAGAGGTGCATGTGGTATCGTAATATAGCTATATCCTTTAGCTATGAGAATATTTATCCCATATTGTTTTATTTGTGGTTGATATTAATCAGATATCATCATCCTGTCATCATATATATTTGCTATATTTCCGAGGAGATACAAGAATTGTGACTTGAATAAAGAATGTACGAATTCCAGTTAAAACATGAATAAATAATTCTACGTTAGAGATGATAGTTTGAAATCTATTCATCAATTTATTCTATAAGTAATATACATACAACTATATATGTGTGCGGGTGTGTGCGTCTTTGTATGTATGCGTGTGCGTGTGTGTGCGTGTGTACTTATGAATGTATATGTATGCATATATTCATAGAGAAAAACAAACTTGACAACGCATTGACATTTGCTTACATGAGCATATGCGTTTATAATTTTGCTGGTATGCAAAAGAAAGATATCTCACCTTAAGATCAGATATCCTGCTGTTGGATTAATATCATCGAGAAAATATTTCTTTCCCTTGCTTTTATCAAATATGTAAACACTCAGGTCTCGTTAAATAAATTCAGTTAGTGAAGCCATTGAACAATTCACTTTCTGCTAAAACGTGTTAAAGGGTTCCATGCGCAGAAGATCGTTAATGAGATAAGATTTAGAGATGTAACAGGAACACACTGGAGCACACAGGCACAAACACACACGCACACACACATGAATGTATATGTGTGTGTGTGTGTGTGTGTGTGCGAGTATGTATATATGTAATATATGTATACACATATATATATATCTGCATACATACATATATATATATATATATATATATATATATATATATATATATATATATATATATATACATATATATATATGCATATATATAGGTGCATATGTATGTATATATATATATATATATATATATATATATACATGTAAATGTATATATATATAGTTGCATACGTTTGTGTGTATATATATATATATATATATATATATATATATATATATATATATA
>NC_142936.1:81605585-81615585 GCF_046866305.1 Octopus bimaculoides | reverse complement strand
CACACACACGCACGCACACACACACACACACACACACACACACACACACACACACACACACACACACACACACACACACACACACACACACACACACAATGTAAAGAACAGTGAATAATGCATTTGCCAATATTGCTGAGTATATCGGAGGGAAGAGAACATTGTGGCCGCAGTAATTCACGAGATCGACAAAAGCATTTAATTTTTCTTGAGGAACGAATTTCATTTAAGGACGAAGCAGTCAAGTGCTGGACATTGAGAAACCTCGGGAAGAGTATATACTTGTGTGCTGTGTCTTGTAATTTATTTATGGGTTCGTAAGAGTACCAAATCAGTGCTCACCAAAGCCCCAATAACGAACGAGAGAAATGGATAAATTTAATTTTAGTCCGGAATCTGTTACAAATTCTTGTAATCTAGGAATTCTGCTAAATGCAGCCAAGAACCAGTTAACAGTATTAAACTGGACTACGGATATCTATTCTCGCTATTTAAGGATTCGATAATTTCATGAACGAAAGTAAAATCTATTATCCGAGCTACTGAAGATGTTTGCAAAAAGTTTCTTTCTTTTCCTGTAAGTGATAGTGGAAGGTTCTCTGTAAATCGCACGGTTATGCCAAAGGGCTTATCTTAACACCATATGCATGTGTTAAGAGTGAATTAACCATTCGATAAATAGGGAAAATAAAACAAGCACTGCACTGATATAGTTTTAATATCGATGGGATCGACTAAGGCGGCGCCTTGGTAGAACCGTTTGTGGACTGAGTTAAATGCTTAGTGGTATTTCGTCCGTCTTTACGATCTCAATACAAATTCCCGCTGAGGTCTACTTTGCCCTTCATCATTTCCGGGTCGATAAAATGAATACCGGTTGAGCACTGGGGTCGAGGTAATCGACTCACGCATCTCCTGAGATTGCTGGTCTTGTGCCAGAGTTTTAAACCAATATCGATGAATCGACAGAAAGTCTTGTGAGTGTTGTCTCACCGTAGCAACTGTTCTTGATGAATTTTGAAGAAAAAATAATGGTTAAATGTGGACGTTAAGATGAATTTGAACTTCACGCTCAATTCCCACTTGGCGCCTTTCATTTCATGTACCTTCCGCATCTTCTAAATAGTTCTTTTATACTGCATGAAGATGTAGACTTTATTAGTAGCCTAGCGACCATTTAAGCTTTATGGAATGTCTACAATTTTTTTTTATATATAATGAGAACGACAGAAATAAGAGTAGAATTAATTGGTAAAAGTATAACAGTAGAATTCCGAAAGTTTGTTTTTATTCAGGATGTTACTCTTTATTCATCTTTATTTCCGGTCGGAGCATCGCATTGCTCATCGGGTCGTTGTACTTTAACATATCAGTTTTTTATTTATTTGCTTGCTTGTTTCTTTCTTTGTTTGTTTAAGAAAATGGTTTTGGGCCTCATTTAATCTGTTTCCATTTCTGTAGAAAATACATGGGTATTTCCTTCGACTGCTTGCGTAGCGCAACGTCACCAGCTCGGAAAGAGAGAAAGGGAGTGCGAGAGAGGATAGAGTAGGTGTGGGAGGAGGTAGAGAGGCTGAGGGGGGTGAGAGGAGAATGGAAAGAGAGAGACACCGTTCTCAGTACTTAGTTGAAACTGTATTTCTGAAGATTAAAAAAGGGAAATTTGACTGCGGTGAGAGATTCTTAATTTTCTTTTATTACTTGCTTCGTCAGGCGCAAAAAGTAATGCCCATAGTCTTTGCATGCACTCCAAGACTTGTGAGATTGATACTGCTAATATTCCGTTTAAACTGTTGTAAGTCGTTGCCAAAATCAACGTGCAGAAAGCCAGGATAAATACCACAAAACATTTTATCAGGTGATCTAACACTTCTATCAGTTCCTCCATCAAAGATAATGTTATTGATAGGGATAAGATAAGTAAAAGATTGCTTTGGAAATGTTGCAAAGAATCCAGTTTTCATATATATATATATATATATATATATATATATATATATATATATATATATATATATATATATATATATATATATATATGTGTGTGTGTGTGTGTGTGTGTGTGTGTGTGTGTGTCTGTGTCTCTGTGTGTGTGAGTGTGTGTGTGTGTAAGTATTTATGTATGCATATTTACATGTATGTCTGCATGCATGTATGTGTGTTTGTTTGTTTGTTTGTGTGTGTGTGTGTGTGTGTGTGTGTGTTTAGAAAGGTGGACAAATTAGATAATTTCGAACTCTGCTAATAAAGACGTATTGTGCATCAAACAGTTGTATAAACAACAGCCTGTAAAAGTATCTGAAAATGAATTACCATTCTATGAAACATATCTTGCTCACTCAGTAAAAGAAAAACATAACGTTGCCACATCAATGCCAAAGAACGTAAGGCAAGAAATAGCAAAAGCAGAAAATAAAAAGAAGAGAAATTTGAAAGAAAGCGAAACGAAAGCAAGCGAAATGAAGAAATAGACGTCGATTCATAGGTATCTTCATCTTCATCACAGCATTACTAAACCACTCCCATTGAACAACAAAGGAAAATCTGTTACAGCAGAAATCTCGAAACAGTGCTATCTATAACGTACTGTAAATATATCTGACTCGCTAATAGCGGATACATTTAAGTTCGCCTGCAAAGAAAGTACATCAACAAATTAACAGATACATAAGAGCCAGACTTAAGACCCTGCAACGTTACAATAAACAACACTAATAACCTTAAATATATATATATATATATATATATATATATATATATATATATATATATATATATATATATATATATATATATATATATATATATATATATATATATATATATATATATATATATCATTATAAATATACAGGGATTAGCAATTGAGTTGCTTCTCCAACATACTGAAAATTTAGAAATAGCAGTCAAAGAACTACTGATTCCAAACTACAAATTTTTCTCCAAAATGGATGGCGATATTTATGGCACACATAGAACAAAAAGCCGGAGGGAAAAGCGTAAACAAACCAAGCCTTTAGTTAATTGGATACGAATCGTTTCATGGTTAAGTGAATGGAAATTTCACTATTCCAATCTTCAGCCTCAATATTCTGATAAATTTGAAAGTGTCTCTAAAAATATTCACGGTAACTTTTGGCCATGCGACACCAAAAATCAACGATAAGAAAGGCACTTACGAATTCATCGGCTAGCCCTTATTCTTGTATATATATATATATATATATATATATATATATATATATATATATATATATATATATATATATATATATATACGTATTTACATTAAACATTAAATTTGATTTGTTTAAAATTATTTATGTTGCTAAGTCGTCACTAGGATTGGTATTAAATTTTGTTACAGGGCTAGCAATTTCTGGGGAGGGTTAACGTTAAATATATTTATATATATATTCATATATACATTAAGCATTAAATTTAATTTGTTTAAAATGATTTATGTTGCTAAGTAGTCACTAGTATTGGCTTCAAATTTTGTTACAGGGCTAGCAATTTCAGGGGAGGGTTAAGTCGGTGACATGGACCTCAGTATTTAACTGGGACTTATTTTATAGACCCCCGAGTGAATGAATGGCAGAGTCAGCCTCGGAGGAATTTGAATGTGAAGACGGACAAAATGCCGCCAAGCATGATTTTCCCGGCTCGCCGCCTTAAAATACTCATTAATATTAAGTAAGAAATAATTTCTTAATCACCAAGGCGTGGCTGCAAGACAATTCTCTTCTTGGTTAGAGCCAGTTTACATTATTTACACTGCTATTATTATAGAGAAATACATGAACGATACATAATATCTTTTTCTATTTGTAATCCACTTGGAATCTTATGACCAAAAATTTCAGATATTGCTGTTTTAGTACCAGGAAGCTCTCATCAAGGAAACCTATAATATCTATTGAGCTCTCCCTTATAAACGTGGTAGGGAGTGATTTTTCAACAGATCGATCGAGTAGCTGGTCCTTCGTTGGCTCATAGCAGAACACATTATTGCACAGAGTCAATCTGTCCTTTGTTTTATACTGTGTCAGAGTTTTGATAAAATTTTCCATGAAAAGTCGCAATGGAACATATTCTTTCAAATGGAGAATGAATTCCATTGTTAAATTACTTGTAGTGATGAAAGCCAACGAAACTCTAAAATATTTGACATCGCTTTCACATTTTATTTACAAATAGCAAGAAAAAGGTACCGTGAGTTTTCTTTCTTTTTAATGACATTGCTAGAGAAGAAGGAAGGACAATACTTTACTAAGACACCAAGGTGTAGACGAGGACTCGAAGCCTGGTAGTTGCAAGGCGAAATTTTAAGGCACCGAGCTAGGTCTGCGTTCATGCATTCAAATAGAATTGATGATAGAATTCTTCAATCTGTTATTCAGACTCTTTAATATTATGTTAGTAAAGTGTCTTGTATGATTCTTGTATTATAAGTTACAAAGCAAGACTTCAACAAATATAGAAGTCATGTAAACGCGACACACATCAAGAGACAGGAAGCTTCCATATCTAAATTCTTCATAAATCGACAATCTTGAACACCATGAGAGGGTCAGCTGAAAAGTTCAGAGGTTGACCAAGATACACTCACGGAATGTGACCAAATGAAGTTCATTTTTCAACATAGTTGTATGTATGCATATAATCTCTCTCTCTCTCTCTCTCTCTCTCTCTCTCTCTTTCTCTCTCTCTCTCTTACTTTCTTTTTCTCTTTCCCTCCCTCTCTGTCTATCTATCTATCTATCTATCTATCTATCTATCTATCTATCTATCTATCTGTCTGTCTGTCTCTGTGTGTGTGTGTGTGTGTGTGTGTGTGTGTGTGTGTCTGTGTGTGTGTGTGTGTGTCTGTCTGTCTGTCTATACACTCATGAATATATATATAACATCGCCATTGCATCTTGGTAGAATAAATAATAATACATATATAGAAAAGAAAAATTTTTTCCTCATGTACGGAACACATCGTCCGTCAGTCAAAAACGAATGTGACACAACAAAGTGATGTTTCTTTGCTGACGGAAAAACCGAAAAATGAAAAAAAAAAAAAAAAAAAAAAACTAAAGAAAAAGAATATAAACAATAAGAAATAGAAATATAGACATAAAAGAAAAGAAATAGAAATAGAAATTTAGACACAATCTTTCAAGCAATAAATTGCTTCATATGTTGGAATATGTAACAATTGATGTCTGGCTTTTTTCCAGTAATGTCAATCATGTTGGATGATATATTGTTTCAATTGTAAGTGTCCTACATTCCATTGATGGAGGACAATCTTCTTCCAGCTTCCTGATATGTTACTCAGTGGCATATTCCAGCGTAAATGAAGTTTCTGTTAATGTAATTGACCAAAGTCTCTTCAAGTGTTTACTTCTGTCTCAGATATTATTTACTTTACCATATTTCCCGTTCTTCTTCTTCTTCTTTTTCTTCTTCTTCTTCTTCTTCTTCTTCTTCTTCTTCTTCTTCTTCGTTTCTACTCATTTGTTCTTCATCTGTTTTTCTGCTACATCTCTGCCTCCTCCCTTTCCTCCTCTTCCTCCCCCTCTTCCACATTCGTCTTCGTATTCTTCCTTATATTCTGTTCCTACTTAATTTTCTTCTTTTCTTCTCCTCCTTCTCCGTCTTCTTCTTCTTCTTCTTCTTCTTCTTCTTCTTCTTCTTCTTCTCCTCCTCCTCCTCCTGCTCCTCTTCTTCTTCTTCTTTTTCTTCTTCTTCTCCTCCTCCTCCTCCTTCTTTTTCTCCTCCTCCTCCTCCTCCTCCTCCTCCTCCTCCTCCTCCTCCGCGTTGTTGTCTTTCTTCATCTTCTGCTTCTAAATTTTCTTTTCCTCTTCTTCTTCCTTGTCGGTGTTATTGTTGCCATTGTTGTTCTTCTCCTCCTTCTCTTCCTTTTTTTTTTGTCCGGCTTTAATTATACAACTTTTATGTGTGCAGCAGTTAATTGGAACTAGGTTCTATTGGTTAGTAAACAAACTGGAAATAAGTAATGCAGCATGAAGGACGAGGAGGAAAAGTAATCCAGCTGTTTCTCATTACTTCTCGCTCCAACACTAACCTTGAATATACAACGATCAGTTATGTAACGAAAGAAAAAAAAAGCCCAAAACGAACGGAACGCAGGCGAGTTTACATCAGAAATTTGCTCGAGAGAACCAACAAGCCGCTGCGCACACAAGACTGCGTAGTTTAAAAGAAAGAAAAACATACAATCGACCTCAATATGCATATAGAAACTGTTGCAAAATTACAGGGCAATCTCTGAACGTAGCATTAACTACACTACTTATATGACAAGACTAGATTTATGCCTGTCTGTCTGTCTGTCTGTCTGTCTGTCTCTCTCTCTCTCTCTCTGTGAGCTTGTGTGTCTGTGTGCTTGCGTGCTTGTGTGCTTGTGTGTCTGTGTGCTTGTGTGTCTGTGTGCTTGTGTATCTATCTATCTATCTATCTATCTATCTATCTATCTATCTATCTATCTCTCTTTATATATATATATATATATTTACAGAAAAACAAGAGACGAAGACAGGTGTATGAACAACAAACAGGTCTATTATTTTGACTCTCGGGAAAGTGAAAAAGTATTTTACGTTTCGAGCCTACACTCTTCAACAGAAATGAATAAGAGAAAATAAAGTGAGAGAGAGAGAGAGAGAGAGAGAGAGAGAGAGAGAGAGAGAGAGAGAGAGATAGAGAGAGAGTGAGAATAAAAAAAACTTGTGGCTTTAGCGATCAAGCATGGCGGCTAACAAATTAAGGGTGGCTTATTAGCAAGTAGAACGTAAAGGCAAAACTAAGACAGCGAGTTTGTGGCTTTGAGTTAGTTTAACTCTTATCTTTAATAAAAGAGGTGCTAAACAGTATCCTCTGTCACTTTTGGGCCTCTATTAATTTTGCCTTGAGGTTCTAATTGCTAATAAGCCATCCTTTTAATTTGTTGTTTACATTTTTACCGTTTTGGAAATCAACACACGTCCTTTCAACGTATTTTTTTTGTTTATAAGACTGACAGAGGTAGTTGAGTTAAACCTTAGGCACTAAGAGCCGCTGATGAGTATTAAGGTCTACATCAAAGTCCGAAATCATGATCCGACTATGAGCGCTAGTGAACTGCCTCCATTTGTCACTCACTTAAGACAGTGCGTTTGTGACGTTGAGTTAGTTTAACTTGTATCTTTAGCAAAAGCGGTGCTAGTGAGTACCCTCTATCACTTTTGTATACTGACACACACATACACACACATACACACACATATGGCGGCGAGCTGGCAGAACCGTTAGCACACCGGGCGAAATGCTTAGCGGTATTTCGTCTGCCCGCTACGTTCTGAGTTCAAATTCCACCGAGGTCTACTTTGCCTTTCATCCTTTCGGGGTCGATTAAATAAGTACCAGTTATGCACTGGGGTCGATATGATCGATTTAATCCGTTTGTCTGTCCTTGTTTGTCCCTTCTGTGTGTAACTTCTTGTGGGTAGTAAATAAATAACACACACATACACACACACACACACACACACACACACACACACACACACACACACACACACGTGAGTGTGTGCGTGTGTCTGCGTGTGTATCTGTGTTTTTGTGTATGTGTGAGTTTGGAAAATTGATATCCTTTTGCTATAACGAAACTAGATTAGGAGAAAAAGAAATCTATTCAACATGATTTATTCTTTTAATCTGCTTGAAATCCTATTCTTTTAAACGCAATTAAATTTACATGTACATCTATATCTATCTATCTATCTATCTATCTATCTATCTATCTATCTATCTACGTATGTTTGTATGTATGCATGTATGTAATTGCTAAAGCTGGATTAACAGCTATGCAATGTAGAAATATTATAGATTTTGTAATTAAAATCTTAATTAAAAGAGGTTATATGACACCTCTCTCTCTCTCTCGCTTACATTCTTTGGCACTCTTTGCAGAACACAAGTGTCATTGTGCATATAATATTAAATACGAACATGTTCATACATTCATATATATATATATATGTTTATATATATGTATATATCATATATGTATGTAAATATATGCATGTAAATATTTATATATTTATGTATATATATGCATATATATGTATGTATATATATATATATATGGCTACAGGACGTCACCAACAGTAAACAACATGAAGTACGAGAACAAATGAGTTAAATACGTAAAGAACGAGCGAGAAAAATGAAAAGCAGGACAAGAAACACAAAGAACGACCCTTCATCCGTTGTCGGCTGTCTAGCTACTCCTTAATTTGAGCATTCAACGACAATATGATTCTCGGAGACAGTTGCTCCCATAAATACCAAAATAAAAGTATTTATGGGACCAAATGTCTTCGAAGATATGCATTTATACATACATATACCAGCAATACTTTATACATACATATATCAGCAATACTTTATACATACATATATTAGTAATAATTTTATCATGTAGCGAGTACGTAAATAAAAAAAAAAATTAGGTAAATTATACAAATTATTCCATAATTATATACATAATTATAACAAGGGGTCAGCTATCTTCCTCGCCACATACTGAATTAGAAATAGACGCTAATGTCTTTTTTGGTACCATAAAATCTCCGTGAAAATAACACACTTTTAATGTATCAAAAAAAAAAAAAATTATGAATTAACAAGGCCGTGGTTAAAAACGGATGCGTTTCGAACTTAAAGTAAAGCATAATTACCTATTGTTCTCTTCAGATAATTTCACTAGTGTTTTTAAATATGTATGCGATGGAGCGACATCGCATGACTGATATCTATCCCCACTCGTAAAAATATGCAGCAGAGTACAATTCATATCCATCTTTTATACCCACGTGTGTTTTACGAACTATACCGTGGAAAATATGCAGTTTCGATCATTGAGTGAATCTATTCAAATATTAATTTTAATAATAGAGGGTAAAATCAGTACTCGTTATAATTATGTATATAATTATAGAATAATGCCTATATATAGAAATATGTGTGTTTCTGTGTACTTTCGACAACACGTTCTTAATACATATGCCTTGCTTAGTTGCTTGTAGGCTGTAATTTAGAGCGGTGAAGGATAACTGAAAGTTCCTGGTGTTAAAACATAGGCATGTTCCCTAAATCCCATTCATCACATACACGAACTGAAATGGAGACGGACTGAATCACCAGTCTATAACTAAACTGGTTTTCAAATTATTAATGACATAATAAGCTCATTCATGGTTTTATGGTAAGAAGTTTCCTTCCCAACCGTATGGTTCCGTGTCAACTCCTACTGCGTGGTATCTTGGGCAAGTTTTCTCCTATTATAGCTTCGAGCCGAGCAAAGCCTTGTGAGTTGATTTGGTAGACGGAAACGGAAAGAACCCCTCGTATATATATATATATATATATATATAGCTCCAGCATGGTCGTAGTCAAATGACTGAAACGAGTAAAAGAATAAAAGAACAAAAAAAAAATGAATACCAATTTTTTGATTTTATTTAAAATCTAGTTCGAATTTAACGAAATTTCCACAAAAGTTATATGAGCATGCTATGTAAAAAACGTGAGATTCTGCACAAGTGTAAACAAACCGCCGCCATTTGCATGATTTCCCCGAAGTTTGGGTGTTGCAAATTATTAACGAGTGGTCCGATAATCGTGGTCGTAAATGTGACTTAACTGCTTCAGAGAAATCTGTTAGCTCTGAACTTGCAAAAGGTAAATCAACACTAGAAATGTCTAAAATAATTGTAAGATGTCACCAGACCGTGAGTAAGTTTGTTACACTTCCTAAGAAGATACGTAAAAGAGCCAACAAGGTTCAGCCGAACGCTGTTTCTGAACGTTCTCTATCACGGATTAAGCGTGAAGTTGTAAAGAACGCAGGTCTTATAATTGGAGAAATTTAAAGAGCATTGGCGAAACAACTGTGTCCAGAACTACTCGATGTCATCTTCTGAAAAAGGTCGGTAAACCAGTG
>NC_142936.1:81593085-81600585 GCF_046866305.1 Octopus bimaculoides | reverse complement strand
CTGTATTATTGTATTCACTGAGCTCATAAAGCAAAATATGCCGAATATGTTCCTTTGTCACTTGAAAAAATAACAGTTAAAATCGAACTGCACTCTTCAAAAGTTGCACTAAGAATAAGCCCAAGGCAAAATTACTGCCTACTTTTGTAGCAAGTTGATGCAGATAGTTTATACTGTCCCTTCCAGCTTTTAGTTCATGCAATTGTAAAACTGCATTATTTATGGAATGAACCAATACACATTTATGCATACCTACACCCATATGTTCACATACATGAACATTTCATAAAGAACAACTGCGTTCGAAATGTTCACCGAAAAGAGATTTCATGAATTGTAGTATCCATTTTTCAAAACGCATATAATAGCGATTTCGCTTGTAGTCAATAGTGTTGAAACATATAAACTTATTTTAACCTTACGAGTAACTATAATAAACTATTGTTTTGTTATCGAAATTTCTAAACAGAGTGCATAAATTATCGATTCTTGTGTCTGGAAAGAATGCTGTATAATTATGAATTAAGTTATACAATGTGAGTCCGGTGCATTTTTGAAAAATGTATAGTACATAACCATCTATTTTAATCTTTTCATTCACAGAGAACATATATATATATATATATATATATATATATATATAAGTTGTCATATTTAATTTGTTTATCCGCATGAATGCCTAACTATATATATATATATATATATATATATATTGATACATATACGTACATACAAACATATATACATACGTATATATAAATATATATACATGTATGTATATATATATATATATATATATATATATATATATATATATATATACATATATATATAATATATACATATATATATATATATATGTATGTATGTATGTATGTATGTATTGTGTACAATTCTGTATGATAAGATCAAACAAAAAAAGTACACCATCTGGTTAGGGCTAAATATTACTCAATAAACTTAATATGTGTTTTTGTGTGCTACTATTGGTTTTATGTGCCGAGAGCAAGCGAAAGACGAAGAAGAAAACAGAAAGAAGCTGCTTTCTGTTTTCTTTTTCGTTCTCCGGTTTTTCAACTTACCACCTTTTTTATCCACTCTTTTCTCGCCTTTTATCTCATCGTACCGTGCCAATTTTAGTTCATTATGCCATGTGGGCAGTACCTGATGGTTGTGCTAGAACACTTGACGTGTTAAAAAATACTCTGAGGGATGAGCACATGACACTAATAGTAGCACATAAAAACCTACATTGTGTATATTTGGGAACGGTCATATTTTCTTTTGCGAATTAACCCCACATACTAAATACTTGGTGTTAACATCAGCATTATTATTATCATTAGTGCATGTGGTCAATTGGCAACCCCGCCACCCAAAAATGACCATCCCCAAATATAACAAGATATATATTTGTATTTATATACATGCAGTTTTGTATACTTCTGCATGCATTTGCTACATGCACACGCATCTGTATCATTGAAAAGTCCAAATGCTCACTTAAAAGACTGTCATGAGCTTTAGTGTAATACAATATGCAGCAAAACCTGTAAATACACGTATCTTTTATCTTTTACTTGTTTTAGTCATTGAATTGCGTGTTAAGACTCTTAGTCGCCATTTTAATGTGAAGCTCGGTAGCAGATTTTCATTAATTAGAACTAGAACTTCGGTTAATGTTATCGGCAATGCTAACTCATGAATGACACACTCTTTTAGATTAAGTATAAGTCTTAGCTTAGTATACGGTATTAAATAAATGATTATGAATGCTCGTCACAGCTCGTTTTGGAATACCAAAGATAAATTTAAAGTATTCAAGCTATAGTTCTTGAAGACTTTGGAAGTATCCTTTGGAAGACCTCCACGTATGAAAAGGACGTGGAGAACCGGATTGCGGCGGCCCACTCCGCCTTCGGCAGACTCAATTAACGTGTATTCTTCAATCACGCGCTGATCATCCTGACAAAGATCATGGTCTTCCGTGCCATTGTCCTGTCAGCTCTACGCTTGTAAGACTTCAAGAGCCTTAAACGCTTCCAGCAAACGAAGCTACGACAGATTCTCAACATACAATGGGAAGATCACACTACCAGCAACGAGGTTTTTCGCCGCGCCTCACTATCAAGCGTCGAAGCCGCCATTCTTCGCCATCGTCTCCGCTGATAAGATCAATATTTTAAATACCGATCTTATCCTTATTTATATAAATTAGTTTTGTCAGTGTATTTACTGCGCTGATATCCTGTCCGGGATCGCACGAGAAGTTGTTTAGGCGGGCTATTTAAGCTAGTCGTGTGCATACGTGCATATATATGTATGTATACGTCCGTATATGTAAGTATACTGTTTATATACATGTATTTGTATTTATGTACTGGAGTATATTCCACTGATGAAGGCAGAGCATTTATGCAAAGCCAGAAATCCAGGATTTGAAATTATCTTATTATTTTTACTGGTTTATTTGGTCTTCGTCTTCGCTAATCGTGCCTTGCGGACATTTATTGTGGTTTTGGAGTCAAGATTTGACTGCTATTTTTTCAGCGTGGTGGTATCCCTTGATACCCTGTATTATAATTTTAAATAATTATTACCTTTGATGGTTTTTATTCCCATGCTGACCACTTGATAAGATCAATATTTAAAATACCGATCTTATTCTTATTTATATAAATATATATATATATATATATATATATATATATATATATATATATATATATATATATATATATATATATATATATATATATATATGTATGTATATATATATATATATATATATATACATACATATATATATATATATATATATATATATATATATATATATATATATATATATATATATATATATATATATATATATATATATATATATATATATATATATATATATATATCTTTATGTATATATGATTTGTGATATACATGCAGTTGTACGTATATATATATATATATATATATCGTATCAAAGCAGATTGGAAATGTGTCTGGTTTTACTATCATTTATTGGTGAATAAATAATATCAGAAAGTTTTCAGATTTCCTAGTTTGATATCATTACTATGTAGAAAAATTTCCCAGTATCTTCAACTCTTATGCATACGTATCCCAAATAAAACATTTACATAGCGATTGGGAACATTGAAAAAGAGGATATGCTTTAAGAGGACAGACACAGCTGGATTTTATCCCTATCCACACGACAAATATACATATGTGTGCGTGTGTGTGTATGCATGAGCGTGTCCCTGTGTGTGTGTGTGTGTATTCTTTTTTCATACATTAATTTATTTTAGTTTCAAACTGTGGCACAAAGCCAGCAATTTCAAGGCAGGAGAGTAAGTCGATTACATCGGCCCTAATGTTCAACTGCTACTTATTTTATTGAAACCGAAAAGCGTTTTCAGAAACATGTGTACATAACCCTTTATTTCTCCTGCTAGACGTTTAGTCTTTGTCGAGGTTTTTACTCATCAGAGAAGAACCAAAGCATATGTTAATAAGGTTTTTTTTTAACCTTGTTAAGTAACCACTTGGCACAGATCAAACGGTTTTCCTGTGCCTTTTCAGTAATCATTGGCCTTTCCCCAGTACATACGACCTGAATCGAACGTACTTGTATTTGCATCTGTCTATGTACACGAACGTACGAGACTTCAGTGCAGAAATGGTTGCCCTATGAATGTTTGTAATTGAGTTCATAAAAGCACTGATATACATTCATATTATAAATCATTACATAGCATAACTATAAATCTAGATCTATATCTGTTTCTCTCCGTGTAAGTATGTATGTATGTACGTATATCTATCTAGCTATCTGCTAACCTAAAGTTCCTTGGCAACAACCTTCACTGATTTTTCCGGGTTCATTTTCGATAATGTTCAACATCATCGATGAATTACAGTGTACTTATAATAATCGAATATTAGAATATCTTTATGTCTTTGATGCAGTTGAAACATTTCAGCCTCAAGCTTCCTATTCCATCCGAAATGTGTTTAAAAACAGATCTTTCTACTGTTAGAAGGTTGGCTTCTGATACTATGTTCCGCATATAGGACAGCGATGTCTGTATTCCTATACGTTTCTGGTATTAGCATTTTATCTGCCATAGGGCTTGTAATAAAATATAAGGCTCTTAATTGGTTTTAAGAGAGTAATATACTGATAATTGAATGTTCTCAAATACTCTTTGCACCTATATGAATCAAATGTTGTATAGAATACAGAGGGAAAGTGAAAAAATATATACTGGTATAGATCTTGAATAATTCAACACATCTTTATGACTCGTAACATATCTAAAAATGCTGTGCCATGTAAAACTCAGAGTAGCATCTGATTAACTAGACCAAAACAACACACACACACATACATAAGTACATGCATACACACTCCACTCACACACACGCTCACACACACGTTCACACACACACTCTCTCACACACACAGGCACACATGTAGGAATTATGCAACGAGTTTCAAGCAGTAAATCTATTTAAATAAAACTAATTTATATTGATATTCATGTGATAGACAAGGCGGTGAGCTGGCAGAATCGTTAGCACGCCGGGCGAAATGCTTAGCGGTATTTCGTCTGTCTTTACGTTCTGAGTTCAAATTCCGCCGAGGTCGACTTTGCCTTTCATCCTTTCGGGGTCGATAAATTAAGTACCAGTTACGCACTGGGTCGATGTAATCCCCTTTTTCTGTCCGTGTTTGTCCCCTCTATGTTTAGCCATTGTGGGCAATAAAGAAATAAGAAATAAGAAGTTAGCATGCCGGATAAAATGCTTAGCGACATTTCTTAAGGTTTAACGTTTCGAGTTCAAATTCCACCGAATTCCACATTGCCTTTCATCTTTTCAGCGTCGGTAAACTAAATAGCAGTGGAGCACTTGAGCGATGTAATCGACTAGCCCCTTTCCTTAAAGTTTCGTTCCTTGTGCCGGCAGTAGAAAAGCCCAGAAAGGAGCTGACATTCTGATACATTTTAACATACTTACAATTGAAATATGTAAGGGGATCGGTCGATCGTCTGCCATTAGCCATGTGATGACAATCGCTCAAGGACGGTAAAAAACGAGTTTTTCTTCATAATGTTATATGATGAAAATGTTTTTGTTTTTTTTAAGCGTGGTTATATACATTACGTGACTGTTTGGTATTCAGTATTTTGCTTATACAAAATATTTTCAGGAATGTTTTGATTTGGGATAAACACATGCATAAACAACACACACACACACGTACGTACAAACACAATGCATACACACACACGTACACACACACACACACACACACACACACACACACACACACACACACACGTACGTACATGAAAACACAAGGCATACACACATGCAAGCATACATATATATACACAATTTGTGTATATACATACATACATACGTCTGTGTATATATGTAAATATGCATATGCACATGAAAGCATACATATATATGCATAATTTGAATATATATATATATATATATATATATATATATATATATATGTCTGTGTGTATATGTATATATGCATATATATATATATATATATATATATATATATATATATATATACAAATACATACAAATAACTATATGTATACGCATATATATATATATATATATATACATACACACACATACCTATGTATGTACATACGTCCAAACAAACAGGAGCTACATAATTATGATTAGATATGGTTGTGTGTGTGTGTGTGTGCGTGTGTGTGTGTGTGTGTGCGTGTGTGTGTGTGTGTGTGTGTGTGTAGTAACTGGCAATCGTAGAACGTGACACAAGTCACAAGAAGATGTCTATGTATAGAAACCTCTATGCATTTACTTTCACATTTGCAGCTGCCTATGTACATGGACGTACGAGACTTCAGTGCAGAAATGGTTGCCCTATGAATGTTTGTAATTGAGTTCATAAAAGCACTGTTATACAATCACATATATACATTCATATTATAAATCATTACATAGCATTTCTATAAATCTAGATCTATATCTGTCTGTTTCTCTCCGTGCAAGTATGTATGCACGTATATCTATGTATCTATCTGTCTATCTATCTATCTATCTATCTATCTATCTATCTATCTATCTATCTATCTATCTTTCACTCTCTCTCTCTCTCTGTCTCTCTCTCTCTCTCTCTATATATATATATATATATATATATATATATATATATATATGAGGGAGAGAGGCTCAAATCTATATATCTCGAACAAGGCCTAGTGCTGCCATCTCTAGCCAACGGTTATCTTGTGCCGATGAAGGGAAATAACTCAGAAGCCATGGTCCGCAGGTACCGTTAAGGAAGAATGGGGGCATTAGCTCTTTTCTTCGCTTTATATTGGACGATACTCAGATCCTATACACATATATAGAGGCACATACATACACGCACGAAAATACATGCATTTGTGTGCAAATGCTTGCTGTCATTGGTTAACAGCGAAGTATGTGTGTGTGTAATAAAAGTACATATATTTCTTTGTCATTGATAAAAAAAAACAACCTATAACCAGAGTCGCTATTGTTCACAAGTTGC
This sequence comes from Octopus bimaculoides, assembly GCF_046866305.1. Classification (NCBI taxonomy): domain Eukaryota; kingdom Metazoa; phylum Mollusca; class Cephalopoda; order Octopoda; family Octopodidae; genus Octopus; species Octopus bimaculoides. The sequence continues at coordinate 81,594,005 of NC_142936.1, read as the reverse complement.
GTAATAAAGTTATGAAAGAAAGTAAATAAATGAAACCACTTGGCAGTCACGGAACTTCCTAAATATAGGAATGTCTGTGAGAAGTTTAATCTGAATTAGTTTGCTAAATTTATTGTTTTCCAAGAGGTTAGTGCTAATTAATTGGTTTGTTAAATTTAGATTTCGCCTTTCTTACACAAATATTTAAATAAGTGGGTGTTGTACTGACAAAAAGAACGTTGATATTAAAGAGCATTACTTTCAACGGCTCTATAAATCGTAAATAAAATTAAGATTTTCACTAATTTCCACTAGATAAACTCTGATACTGAAATGCAACAGAATGAAAAGCAGGCATGAATCAAATATATGTGTAACTAAATTGTGATTTATTTTAACAACAGGAATCACGAGATATTCACTAACAGTTATATAGCAATTTCATTTCCAGACATTAACCTATCTAGTGTATTAGCAGTCTTGTGTCATGAGTCACGAATATCATTTTAGTTAGTGTGGGACCAAGACACTTAATTATCATATGGACCGGTATAACTAACTACGTAATTAATAGTTACTTGTTAACCCTAAGTTCACCATGATTGTATTGAATATAATCGAAAGCAATTCAGATGTGCATCATGTGTAAACCTTATGTACTATGGAATTCATTTGCCAATGTCTCCTTTCTTTTAAAAGATGGTGAGATTTGCCTGACAAAGCAGCTGTTGCAACCAGGTTGAAGCTACCACGTTTGCTCATGTAAAATAGACAGCGCCAATAGGAAAACTCTTAACGCTTTAATTTGGCACATCTGTATTATAACTTGAAGCTATTTCCTCAGCTTATAACTTCGTTCTAATTTTGGCATAAGGAGGAGGAAGTCGATTACTTTGAATCCAGCGGTCAACTGGTGCTTATGTTATCGACCTCGAAGTATG
>NC_142936.1:81570585-81588085 GCF_046866305.1 Octopus bimaculoides | reverse complement strand
TCGCAAGTTCTCTCTTTTTTCTCCGCTCTCGTTCTCTCTCTTTATATATTAATACAAACATACATACATACATACATACATACATACGTACATGCATGTATATATATATATATATATATATATATATATATATATATATATATATATATATATGGGAGAATATACGAAAAAACAACAACAGACGAGGACAGGTGGTGTAAATAACAAAAGGATGTATTATATGTATGTATATATTTGTGTGTGTATGAATAATGGAGAGAGAGAGATGCAACTATATACACATACATATATTTATGTCTATGTATATCTATCTATTTATCTCTGGTTGTTTGTCCCTTTCTCTCTGTCTCTGCCTGTCTGTCTGTCTGTCTGCCTGTCTGCCTGTCTGCCTGTCTGCCTCTCTATATATATAAGAGAGAGAGAGAGAGAGAGAGAGAGAGAGAGAGAGAGAGAGAGAGAGAGAGAGAGAGAGAGAGAGAGAGAGAGAGATAGTTATTAGTTATAGGATTCATTAGAATGTAGGTACCATATGAAAATGTAAGACGCCATGATGTGAAACAGCCATGTTATTATTATGTATCTGTCGGTAGGATGCTACCGATGTGTAAGTACCAAATGCAATTTAAACCGTAGATCTGACCCAGTGCTGCTTCTAGCTGTGGCGTAGGTATAAAAAGAACACAAATGCGGTTCACAATTTACAACAGTTGTTTCGGTAGCAATTTGTTGATGCATTTGTAGGTTACAGCATAACATAAAACCACCATCTTCAGGTATAATTGTAAACAGGTGCAGTGAAATCTTGATGATCACGTATCCAATAGCATATTGGATAAGTAATATTTTCAAACGTAAAATTCAAGTTTATAGCGAAATAAGAATTATAACCGGAATGCGTGAGGCAATGAGATAAAACGATTCTATTATTTCAAACAGATATCTTAATTAATTTATAGCTATATATATATAGCTATAACTTGCTAAGAAGAAGTTCAAGTAACATAGAGAAGCTGTAGCCGAGATATGTCCAAAAGGTCATTAAAACCAGGAAGATATTTTGTCAGTTAAGTAAGATAAAAGGAAGCAGACCTCAGGACAAGTCATAAAACTGTCATTACCTTTTCACGCTCGTACACACACACACACACACACACACACACACACACACACACACACACACACACATACACACACACACACACGCACACGCACACACACATACACATTTATACATATATATATATACATATATACATATATAAACGTATGTATATCTATGCATGTATAACTAAATGTAAGTTTGCATGTGTGTGTGTGTGTATATATATGTATATATATAAAGATAATAGATGCAATATATCAGAAATGCATTATATATATGCATATATTCTTAAATATATGTTCATATAATATTTATGTATGTGTGTGTTTGTATGGCTGTGTGTGTGTATGTTTGTAATTTGTGAATACGTGTATGTTAATATGTGTATATACGTTGTATGGATAAATCTAGAATTCTCTTTTGTTAGTACTTTCACCCTGTATGTAAGTAAAATATTCTATATACATATAAAGCATACACAAAACTCGTGCAAAGAAACACACACACGCACACACACACATACTCACATCACTTAGATATACACACATACATAGTGTATCAATGCACGATATAACCAGCAGCAAAGCAACAAAAAGTTTAATATCTGCTTCTTGCAAATGATAATATGCTAATTTTAGATCAGCTTGACATTTCATCACTTCTAATCACGGTATTTTAAGGGAATATTTATTGCATTCATCAGCTATGATAGCAGTATCTGCATTTCAAACTCTTTTCTATCATCTCCTACGAATATAGAAAAATGCAAAAAAAAGGTATCGGTGCTTTGCGTCAGGAGAAAATGAGCCAGACGAGACGAGGATTGAATCTGTGACCTGATGATAGTGCGTCCAACACCTTGGCCACTACATAGATAAATAGATACATACATACATACATGCATAATACATGCATGCATAATACATGCATGCATTCGTACACACACACATACATACATACATACATACATACATACATACATACATACCTACATACATACATACATATCTACATTCGCATATATATATATGTTTCTGTTCTTGTTTTTGTTCTTCTATACATTTGTTTGCCATTCCCAGAGGCTTAATGCTTTTAGCGTAAGTCTCTGGCCCCCACCGAATTCGAGTAGTATCGTAAAATAAAGGGGTGAAACTGCTAGGACTTTCTGGACTCCGACGGATGAGCTAATCGGCTGCTAATGATCCGTGTATCCTTTTCGTCCTGTTTGCCGTTTGTCGTGCTATCGTCTATTTTTCCGCAAGCTGTGTTTTGTTGGTTTCTGTTTGTTGTATTCTTTTTGTTCTACTTTTGATTTGTTCATGCGGTGCTCCGTACAACCTGTTGTCTACTTTGTTAATATATATATACACTATGAGGATATTTAAACCTCTTATTGGTATAACTTTATCCATGCTACACTGGTTTAATATATTATATTTTGGAGAGATATTTCTTCAATGAAAATATTATAAAAGATCAAATATTATTAAGTTTGAAAATGGAGAGATTGAATGTATATAAATGAATTTATTAATTAATCAACATTGCCTACAATTGTTTCACTTCACACCCAATTTAAATTACAAAACATATATATAATAATATAAATTTGCATTTTGATTATCGTGGGTGGAAGATCTTCTGGGGAAAAGGAACATTACAGGGTTTACGTTTTGATCAGTTGAAAAACTCCGACAGACTAAGCAGATGAAAGCATATTTATTGTGTTTGTGTGTGTGTTTGTGTATGTGTGTGTGCGTTAGTGTGTGCGTGTGTATAAGACACGTTTTATCTTCTTGTCAAAGACTCTATTACTTGATCGGGATATATTTATATAAACTAATTTTTATCTACTTACCATTGTAAAAAAAATTATTACTTGATTTGAATGTTTTTATGTAAACTATTTTTTGACACATCACAGAAGATATACAAAGCCTTAAAATTTTACTTAACATTGTCAAATCACTTGATTTGCATGCATTTATGTAAACTGATTTTGACACCACAGAGGATACACAAAGCTTTATACTTTACTTTTGAAATTTTTTTTAAATAAGTGAAACCGGTGAAGTTAATGAACATTTTTAAAAGACTCCGGCATTTTCAGATTCTTTTCCTTATATATATATATATATATATATATTATTTCAAATTTGTGTGAATGTATATTGAATAAAGTTAAATAAAGTTGAATAAAATCAAAACATGGTCTGGTTTTCACATTTTTTATTATGTTAATTTAACATTAAAATTTATTTTGTAGTGCTCATGAAGTCAAATTAGCGCTTTCATAATCATCATATTTCAAATGTGTTTAACTAGCTGTTGGGGTCTTGTCAAGCAATCAACTGTCACTGAAATACATTTGAAATCTAATGATTACTACCAAACGTATGAAAGCGCTAATTTAACTTTATGAGCATTATAAAATACTTTTTTAATGTTAAAATACCATAATAAAAAAAAACGTGAAAACCATACCATATTTTAAATTTGTTCAACTCATGTATATATATATTCAAAGAATACAAAGAATACATACATAGAGTAATCAATTTATTACCATAGTCCTGTCAAATTAATAAGTTCATTCATAATGCCTGCACTGCGTTTCGGTTGATTGCTGTTATTTATATTATAAAGTGCATTATGAATTGAAAAAAAGCAAAATCCTCCTCAGCTCATAATTGGCTGATAATTTTCACATCTCAGCGGATGGAGAGTTTGTTCCGGTTGAGCTGAGTCACGCGCGTCTTGGATTCTGTTCTAAAAATAGCTAAAATTGTTTTTTTGACTTTACTGGTCAAGGGATAGGCTTAGTTCAGAAGAACTAGTTCATGTTACTATTCCACGCATTTAGCAGTGCCGATTATCTGTTCAGAAGCTTGCCACTACTTTTCATCCTATTCAGATGCACATGCTACAATTCAATCCCAACGAGTTTTCCATCCGTTGGGATGTGAAAAATATCAGTTAATTATGTCTTGTGGAGGCTTTTTGCTTTTTCAACGTCATAATGCATTTCATAATAGGAATAACAGCAATCAGAATGAACTTTTTAATTTCACTGGATTATGAAAATAAATTGATTACTCTATGTATGTATTCTCCGTTTTCTTTGAACTTTTGAACTTTTTTCTCCTATATTGAAAATGATGAAAATCTTCATAGCAGCAACTGAAATTTGAGAGGTGTAAAGTTTTAATATTGAAGAAGAACCAACGATAAACACTAGTAGAAATACACATGAAGAAATTCTAGTATTGATAATCAATACTAGTGCAAAACGGATGTACACTTGGATAATACATCCCTAAGAAAGAGCAACTTTCCGTACCGGCTTATATATACATACATACATATATATGCATTTATATATATGCACATATTCAAATACGTGCACATGTATTCCTATGTATGGTCGTCGTATGTCAGTTCACCCACCTTATAGATATTTTATAAATGTGCTGCTAGCCTGTTTGCTGACGCCCATGCATCTGTGTATACAAACACTACAGACAGGCGTTCTCTGGTATAGACGTAAACTACCAGATAAAACTACTATCTGGGCTTTAAGTAACTTTAGCGGATTGGTTACTGTGTGTTGGAATATCATTGCATATTATTCAAATTGTCTACTTTTGAATGTGCTTTGTGCCGATAGTTGCATGCTTGTCGCATAAATGTCAGCAGAAAGCATGTTTAGGTTTTGCATTCTAGAGAATAAACTGGAATATTTGCTGATTGTGAAAATAAATTATTGAAATAATAATGTAGGTTTAACTAAGATATATATATGATAGGTTTCTACTAAAGATCGTCAGAGATTTCGTGGACGAGCATTTGTAGCGATATTAAAGATTTTTAGCTGTGTGTTCGTGCCTAGTGGAGTTTGAGGTGTGTTATAAATTATTATTTTTTATCATCCGTAATGATGGCGTATTTGTGCTTCCAAAATACATTGCAAAACGATGAAACACTACGGCAGTGACAACACTTAAACAAAACTGTCAGAAAGTAAAGGTGAAAACACACGAAACACATTTATTAATAATGCATTTAAAATGGCAAATATTTTATTAAGTTCTTTTTAGAGATTTATTTCCATTTCCTTTCATTCATGTTAGTTATTTCTTCTCTCGTTTAGTTCTCTTTCTCAAGATTTCTTTTGTTCTCAAGAATATGCAAAGGAAATATAGAAAACTGATTATAAACATACAAGAAAATTAAAGGAAAGCAAGAATACGAAATATTTAATGGAAATGACGTGGGAAATATTAAATTGCTACTTTCAAGAAATTTAATTATAGATCTGATTATTAATTGCTGCAGATAATGAGAAAATATCTGAAAGATATTTGTAAGTAAAAAAATTATATATATTGCAAAGATAATTTAGAGAAAATGAATATACATGGCTCTTAATAATTCATAAGTCTTAAAATAATTCTAAGCCAGGAATTTAAACATCCATTATGTATAATTCTCTGATTCTATCTCCCTTCTCTGAAATACAAAAACATGCAAACGCACATACTACCATTGTCACGAGATCGCTAATTCACTTTCTAACATGTAGTATGTATTTCTTATATGTCACCCAGTACAAGTAAACAGAATAAAACAGAAATATAATAGAATAAAACAGGAAAAACAAATGGAAAATATATTGAATTATATTCGAAATGGCAGGGTTACCTACCTACCTACCTACCTACCTACCTACCTAGACACACACAAACACACACGCGCATATACATAAGTTGTAATAATGAAGTCAAACCAAACAGTAATATTGTGAAATTATTTAATACGTTTCTGGTTTGCGGAAAACATAACTGGAAATACATCCATTACGTAAACCTTCCTCGGGTAAAGTATTTCAAAATATGAAGAAATTGATAACACATGCGAAAGCTGCTCGTTAATGACTGCACGTACCTCCGTTATGTATTATACACTTTAATAAATGTCCGTGTCCAAGTCCTGGCTACTCCCGTTGAGAATGTGCCCTATCCTTATGAAAAGCTGTATAGAAACATTTTTATATAAATAGTTGTAGCTAAAAATATATTACAAACATACGCAATTGCAGAAACTCAACTCTTCCAGCGTTTTTCTCTTAATGTAATATAGAAATATTCTCGTATTAGTACATGAATTACATTCATACATATATGGGTATGCGTGCGTGCGCGTGTATATATATATATATATACACACACATACACGCGCACATCTATACATATATATATATATAAGTATATAGATATACGTATATATATATATATATATGTATATATATATATATATATATATATATATATATATATATATATATATATATATATATATATATATATATATATATATATATAAATATATATATATATATATATATATATATATATATATATATATATATATATATATATATATATATATATATACATACACACACATACATACACGCGCACATCTATACATATATATATATAAGTATATATATATACGTATATATATATATATATATATATATATATATATATATATATATATATATATATATATATATATATATATACATATATAAGGTTAGATTACGCAATGTGTGCTAAAATTTAACTTTCAAGAAAGAGCGAGAAGTTTCCTCTTAACGTAATACAAATATTTTCTCAGGTCTTTGTGGCTATGTATAACTACACATACACATTCACTCACACACATCTCTCTCTCTATATATATGTATGAAAGAAGGTTTGAAAATGCACTTATTTTAAAGATATTTATTTACTTAACCGGTTTCACTTTTTTAGAAAAAGATTATCAAAAGTCTTTGAGAATAATAAAAAATGTTAAAAAACAGTTTGAGTATTAAAATGCATATATACATTCTTTGATGATAATAAGAGGAATATATTTAAAGTATAAAGCTTTGTATGAACTTTGTAGTGTTACATACTGATTATCACACATTCTCTGATAATAAGATAATAAGATGAAAATGTTAAAAACAGCGTAAGTATGAAAATACATATATGGAAAAATACATATACATATTCTTTGATAATAATAGAAAATAACATTTTAAATATATTCCTCTTATTATCATCAAAGAATGTATATATGCATTTTAATACTCAAACTGTTTTTTAACATTTTTTATTATTCTCAAAGACTTTTGATAATCTTTTTCTAAAAAAGTGAAACCGGTTAAGTAAATAAATATTTTAAAAATAAGTGCATTTTCAAACCTTCTTTCATATATATTTCCACTCGTACGGTATTCCACAACTTTACTTTATTATATATATATATATATATATATATATATATATATATATATATATATATATATATATATATATATATATATATATATATATGTATATAGATGTGTGTGTGTGTGTGTGTGTTGCTCAGTAACAACTCTCGATGTGTAACATCATCGTGTTTTGAAACATAGATAGTCGTAGGTGAGAGAAATATGAAAGGGAAATGAAATATTAAAGAAATAACATCCTAACATTTGCTACATTAAAGATAGAAATAAAACGACTTGAAGTCATGCAAGAACTTTTGAATATTTATAAAAAAATTAATACTGAAACTAAAATATCTTGTTTTCTCCTCCTCTGGTGATATTGCCCTTGTTTATTGAATTTTCGCATACCTGTATGCAGATGTATATGTCCCTATGTATGCGTATACATATACGTATGTATGTATATATGTATGTATGTATGTATGTATGTATGCATATTCATATAGACATATATTTATAAATGCATATATAGATATACATGTTGCGTAATATTTCTGTATATATTTGTATATGTACCTCTCTCTCTTTCTCTATCTATCTATTTATCCATCTACCTAATCTATCTATCTATCTATCTATCTATCTATCTATCTATCTATCTATCTATCTATCTATCTATCTATCTATCTACCTACCTACCTACCTATCTATCTATCTATCTAACGATCTATCTATCTATCTATCTATCTATCTATCTATCTATCTATCTATCTATCTATCTATCTATCTATCTACACACACACACACACACACACACACACACGCACACACACATATATATATATATATATATATATATTTAACCTCCTCCCACCCATAAGGAGTCACCAACGAAATTTTCGTTCCAACAATCTACTGAACAACCATGCACAACAAACCCGTACCATACGCAGTAATTATCAACGACGGCACCCTGAAACACCACATCCGAAAATGGGATATCGGGACACACCTTTGAATACCGTTCCCAGTACCCGCACCTAAAATCACAACACAGCACCCAAAAACAATAAAGAACAACTACATAACAGCTACCGTCCCAACGGCAATCATTTTTTTAGACCCAATACGCAAAAACAGAGGCATGAGATAGCACAAAAGAGACAGGAGAAACCAAAAGTGATAAAAATTATCAATCTAACCCACAAAGAACTAACAACAAACCAAATCAATATACTCTCAAAATGGCTCAACTTTACACCCACCCCCAAAGCCCTAACTACAACGAAATGAAAGAAGACATCGGGGAATTTTGCAGAAATTACGACTCGCTGAGGATCTATACGACAAATACAACGAGGACGAATCGTTCGTCCGAAATAGAAGTAACTACACCTCCTCAAAAGGTAAAAACAAAACTTTTGATGCTTTCTGTGAATACATGTCGAATTACCTGCATTAACATATGCACAAACTAAAACACAAACCAAACTTCATCAAAAAAGAATGGACTGAGCTGAACAAATTAAAAGATGACAAAACAATAACAATCAAAGAGGCTCATAAAGGGAGTGCAGTTGATTTAATGGTCATGGTATACTGTATACATTTAGTACTATCCATATCAGAAAACACACTCCGTCGCTTACGACATCGAGCGTTCCAGTTGATCCGATCAACGGAACAGCCTGCTCGTGAAATTAACGTGCAAGTGGCTGAGCACTCCACAGACACGTGTACTCTTAACGTAGTTCTCGGGAAGATTCAGCGTGACACAGGGTGACAAGTCTGACCCTTTGAATTACAGACACAACAGAAACAAGAAGTAAGAATGAGAGAAAGTTGTGGTGAAAGAGTACAGCAGGGTTCGCCACCATCCCCTGCCGGAGCCTCGTGGAGCTTTAGGTGTTTTCGCTCAATAAATACTCACAACGCCCGGTCTGGGAATCGAAACCGCGATCCTATGACCACGAGTCCGCTGCCCTAACCACTGGGCCGTTGCATCTCCACTCAGAAGACACAACATATTATGTAAAGGCCCAACACTACAGTCAGCAGAAAGTAATGAGAGACCTATGATGCATGTTAAAGCTATACAGAGAAGAGCTCACCGACAAAGGATATGGCTATATGACCAATTTCAAAAGTAAAACCAGTCAAATCTACGGTATTTCCAAGATACACAAAATTGAGACACTAAGTAACGCATGCAGGATAGCCAGAGACATAATAATCAAAGTCTCTACTCCTCATGACCTCAAATTGAGACCTATAATAGCAGGTCCCGCATGCGAAACCCACCGCCTCAGTAACGTTTTAGATACCCTCAAAACCATTCCTCAAGCATGTCAAAAGCTACTTGAGGGACGACCTGGATATGCTCAATCAGCTTCCTGAAACTATAAACTAAAACAAGCTACTAGTATCCTTCGATGTAGTCAACCTCTATTCTAATATTCCCCCACAACCTAGGAATAGAGTCAATTCAATTCTGGCTTGAGAATTACGCCAACGAACTGCCACATCGCATCAAAAAAGAATTCGTGATAGAAGGGTTAAAATTTATCTTGGAGAATAACTACTTCGTCTTCAAAGACAACTTCTATCGACATATATCGGGGACTGCAACGGGTACAAGAATTGACTCCTCCTTTGCTAACCTATCATGGGATATCTATCTATCTATCTATCTATCTATCTATCTATCTATCTATCTATCTATCTATCTATCTATCTACATTATCCTTTATCTTTTACTTATGGCCATGCCAGTGCACCGCTTGGCAGACGTTTTAGCCGAATGAATCGACCCCAGTCCATTTTTAGAGCAGGTACTTATTCGATCGATCTCTTTTACCGAACTCTTAACTTACGAGGACATAAATATAACAACACCGGTTGTCAAGAGGTGGTGGGGAACAAACACAGACACACATACGCATACTCACAGACACTTGCTCATGGTGTCACGCAGTGGGTCTGAACCCTGAATCATGTGATTTGGAACCAAGCTTCTTACCACATAACCACGCCTGCGTCACTCAGCCATGATTCAGCAAGGTTCATGCGATTTTAAATATTGAATAACTTCGTTGTCTTAGCACAACATGTCAGAAAAGAAGAACAGATGACATTGAAGGATAACATTTCATTGCTATTTTTGCAAGCTAGTTCATTAATGTCTTCAGGATTCAGTATTTATGATCTGTATTGTAAAAGGTAAACGTAAGCTCAGAAATTTTTAAAGGTATCATGAATAAAATGCTGAAGTGTTAAAAGTTAAAAACTTTATTCTAACTGAATAACTTACTAAATAAATTTAAATAAATTTCACTGACGTTATTGTTACGTCCATATTCGAAAATTAATCTCTGCTACAGTTGATAAAAGATATGTAGCATTTAGAAAGTTATGAGAAAACAAACTTGCGTTGGAGAGGCCTAAACTGCCGTTATGAATAAATTTGTATTTAAGACACACTATTAACAATTATTTCGTTATTTAAAAACTGCAGTGAAATATTAAATTCCCGAACAAACATGGAAACAAAAATTATAAAATTTTGGAGTTTTATTGAAACGAAAATAAAATTTTAGGACTGAATCAAAAATTGAATACAGAAACAAACTACATACTATATATATATATATATATATATATATATATATATATATATATATTACCTCTCTCTCTATAAATATTATATATATATATATATATATATATATATATATATATATATATATATATATATATATATATATATATATATATATATATATATATATATATTACCTCTCTATATAGAGAAATAAATGAATTGTATGCCGAACGTGGTAACTTTTCTAAGTGTTATTTTATAAAATAATATTATATTCATGTACGTCACAATGAAATCTCTTTGTATAGATATGTATTTATTACATGAAATATGCTAAAAATTGAGTTTCACTTTATATTCAGAAGCAGGTTTTACACCTCCTAATGAAAGTGAGAGAATTACAATAAATTTTATCACTAAAACTAAGTGGTGCATATGCTCTTTTAATACATTTTGTGCAATATTTGTTTCTTAAATCGTATTTTATGGCTTATCTGAAATGAATCTAAGGTTTTAACAGCAAACAATATAAACACGAACACAAACTGTATGTGTTAAATTCTATGCTGAACACAGAAACATTTCTTCATTTTACAGATAAAATAGCGTGCAATCATTGTACATTGGATGTATATTCTTCACACAGCTGTTCTTTTACATGGCAAGCACTTATTTCATTTTACCATTCAGCCGGAACTAAAATTTGACAACAGAAAATTTTTTTAAAAATGCGGAAAAGCAAAGAAGCTTACAAGGAATCAAACATGTGGAGATTTACCAACAAAGAAACGCCTTTTGCGATACTAAATTTTTCTATAAACGAATATTATATTTTTAGATGAAGCTATTCAGAACATAGAATTTCAGTTTCATATAACAGTGAAGTAATGTTTTTTTAGGAATTCGTGTTTTCCCCTTTGAAGTAGAAATGTTTGGTTTTGTATGGATGTAATATTGCATTGTTTTTGAAAAGTCTTAGAAATCCAGTGCATTTAGCAGTGTGGGCTTAGATAGTGTAAGTTGATTAAAAAACACAGCAATAATATATATACATTTTTCCAACAGTGCATATGCAAAAACTAAGTACACCTGGTTGTTTGTAATGCCGAATCTGTCTTTAAATTTCTGCTGCCAAATTTTGCTCCCGGTTGAATAGTAACCTGAAATAAGTCATTTCCCATTAAGCACACACAAACATACATTTATGAATATACATACATACACAAGCATATATTGATAACACAGAGATAAAAATACGCTCATGGACATATGAAAACTAAGTACATACGCATTTAAAAAATATTTTAGATTTTGAACGCTATTTACCTCATCTTTTTTATATTCTGTCTTTGAAGCATGTTGTATTTTAGTGTGGAGTGAAAAATCAGAAAACATGTGATTGGTTTCAGACATGAAAACAGTCATTGGTATTCACAAAATTTGAGAATAATGTTTCTGGTTTGAACGTAAAGTTGAGATCGACGTTAAAATCAGAATAATCATATGACCACATCTTTATGACAAAATGATAATTAGATTTTGCTATTCATTCTAGTTTAAATAAACTTTGCTGCCATTAAAGCTGCATAGTTATAAGAATCCTAAATTACATTATTTCATTATAGTTATAGTATTGTGTATGCAGGTACATATATATATACATATATATATATATATATATATATATATATATGTATGTGTGTGTGTTTGTGTGTGTGTGTGTGTGTGTGCGTGTGTGTGTGTGTGCGTGTGTGTGTGTGTGTGTGTGGTCTAATCAATAAGTATACATATAGAGATGAAAGAAGACATCGGGGAATTCTGCAGAAAATTACGACTCGCTGAGGAGCTATATGATAAATACAACGAGGACAAATCGTTGGTCCAAAATAGAAGTAACTACACACTCTGTATGTGATGGGTCTATGTCTGTATCTATATGCATCTATATGTATGTGTGTGTATACATATGCGGATGTGTGTACTTACATATATATATGTTTGTAGTATGTAAATTTATTTTGTCCGAGTTATTTATTAATTAGGAGAAAATAAATACATATAATAAAATATAATATATATATATATATACATATATGTATGTATGTATGTATGTATGTATGTATGTATGTATGTATGTATGTATGTATGCGTGCCTGTGTCGATTTGTCTGTATGTATACTCGACTAAGTGTTAATCTTCTTTCCTCCTTCTACTTTCTTTTTCCGCCAAGCAGTTATGGCAGCGAAAGCTGATTAGTTCATTTTATCTGAGCTGGGACGCAAGATTTCCACGTTCATATTTGAACATTTTGCGTTTCTGTAATATTATTTGCTTTTATTTATTCCCTAACTTGATGGACATATAACAACAAGCCAGCCGACACTAAAAATCTGTAGTGAGATATATCTTTATCGATGTACTTGAAGAGACCCGGACTGATGGCTCGAAACATATGTTGCACCCAATAAAGTTTTAATACTGAATACATCTGTTAATTAATATTATTATCCTAACTGTCACTACGGAGTTCCTGAAGAACATACAACGGAAGTGTACCACAACTGCGGATGACAACAGGTAGCCATAACTGCCCCGGTGCTCTACTCAACATCTAAACACATTAATCAACTTATACATATTTGTCCAAATTATATGTGTATATATGTGTATATATAACGACTTTTTCAATTCCCGAGCGTTATACTAATACATCTGTTTGTTTTCTACACCACCTGTGTTCGTTTTTTTTTTTTTGTGAATTCTCCCTATATGTATATATATATATATATATATATATATATATATATATATATATATATATCTTATATATATGTACACGTATAGTTTAGTACAAATTTATAGAAAACAAAAGGCGAAGAGGAACAACAGGCAGGTGTAATAGTTTATCGCTCGTGAAAAATTGAAAAGAATTCTTTTACATTTCGAGCTTAGGCTCTCTCTCTCTCTCTCTCTCTCTCTCTCTCTCTCACACACACACACACACACACACACACACACACACACACACACACACTCACACACACATATGTATGTAATGTATATACGCACACGTATATATCGATAAATATATATATTTTTTTGTTTCTCGTGTTTGAGCTTTGTAAAGATTACTACTAAAAGTTGCCTCTCATTGGCTGTTGCATGTTATCGTGTTTCTGAAACTTTTAGCGTGATCTTTTGCTTTTATTTTCATGGTATAACTTTTATTGCAGAGTATGACTAGTTTCTGATAATCTTGCTAGACTTTATTATAAATGCATGCATTCTTTTAATTCCTAAATATAAATTAGAAAAAGAATATAATAACATAATAAATTCAGAAATGTTCAGAGTTACTTCGTAAGCAGAGATATATAGATTGTGTATCGTTAATGCGTAAGAAGAATATTGGCAACTTACAGTCTTAGTTTTGACATTAATTCGTATTTCCCATATAATACACTGGCGACTTGAAACATACCAGGTATACCCAGTGACCTCTATGAAATATAGTCTCATATAACTTGGAAAGTAATCATATTTTATTCTTGAAAAGGAT
Organism: Octopus bimaculoides; assembly: GCF_046866305.1. Lineage (NCBI taxonomy): Eukaryota > Metazoa > Mollusca > Cephalopoda > Octopoda > Octopodidae > Octopus > Octopus bimaculoides. The sequence continues at coordinate 81,573,555 of NC_142936.1, read as the reverse complement.
AATGTGTCAGCACATGATGAAATATTTAATTTTTCGTCTCTCTTTCGTTCTCTCTGCTTTAAGCTTTACGCCTCATGTAGATGCGTGTCTGTTTTAATTGTAGAAGTGTTGGGAAGATAGCATTCTTAAAGGTTGGCACAGTATGGTAATGTAGAAGCACAGGCATGGCTGTGTGGCTAAGAATCTTGCTTTGAAACAACATGGATTCGGATTCAGTCCTATTGCGTGGCATCTAGAACAAATACATATATATGTATGTGTATATATTAAGAAATAATAATGGTTACAAATTTTGGCATAGAGCCGATATTCTTCAGGGGTGGAGAAAGTTGATTACGCCGACCCCAGAGCTCAGCTGGTACTTTTTTTTTTATATACACACATATATGTATATGTACATATACATACATATATTTGTACATATATGTACATATCCATACATATGTTTATCTATCTATCTATCTATCTATCTATCTATCTATCTATCTATCTATCTATCTATCTATCTATCTATAATATAGATAGATATAAATAGATAGAAGCGAGTACCCCTGGTTGGGAAACACCAATCTCTCTATACTTATATATGTATCTGTTTGTATGTATCTCTGTATGCGTGACTTAGGTCTTCGGATAAAGCGGACGATAGATTAAGTACCAGACTTTCAAAAGTAAGAACTGGGAACGCTTTGTTCGAGTAAACTATTGAAGGCGGCGTTCTTGTATGGTCACAGTCCAATGACAGAAAAAGTGAGAGAAAAGGTAGATGATGCAAGAAACAGTGTTCGTAGAGAAATTACAGAAGCAGGATTTTCGAAAAGACGAGATAATTAGAAACGAAATAAAACACTCAACTCATGAGTTACTGAGATTCGCTACTCATGTGATAATCACATGAGCACTTAGGTTTGTGTAAGAGATACACACATGCAATAATTCAAATTATCCCATATACGCGATAATTTTCTTTGGGTTTCTGCACCGTGTAACATTCGATCATATTGACTATGTAGAAGCCATAACTGGGAAACTATATCGTTTATAACCGTGCGAACGTACAGTAGAGTACAATACACGTTTAGTTTTCCCGAATTTCAAAGAGATAAACACTGACTTTAGAAACACTTCAAAAAAGGAAAACGAAAAATAAACGAAATCAGTGTAAAATCTACTTCGCCATTTCCGCTTTCAGAGTTACGTCTACTTCTGTCACGATATATCAGAAAGAATAAGTTTCTTGGTGAAGTGAAAAGATAGAAATAAATGTTCACATACATAAACTTTGATGCAACCCCCTGCGTACGCGGATGCACGCAAAAGTATACACATGAAAAACGCATATACAGATATACGTATATATATAGAGAGAGAGGTAGGTGTGTGTGTGTGAGCGCGAATAGTAAACGAAATGAATTGTAAAATAATGCGAGATATATAATTACATGATTTAATAAAATGAATGAATAATTGATATAATTATGCAACCAAACCTCTTGGTATTTTATGAAGTTCACTTTCTTTACTACTCAGGCACTCATGTTATACGCACACATACAGAGATACATACATATTATACAGCCTGACCTCTTCCCATATATATATATATATATATGTATGTGTGTGTGGGTGTATGTATAATACACACACATATACCTATATATATATATATATATATATATATATATATATATATATATATATATATATATAAGAAGCTAACACTCCATATACTTCTTGTCTCAACTCTACAAGCTGTTTAGAAAGTGTTAATCATCAAGCTACCAAAACATTTCAACAGCCAGTATCCGGGGGGGGGGGGGCGCAGGGAGGTTTCAGTAAGAACTACAGTACGATGGATCACATACTCACTCTAATGCCCCTTATAGTGTGAGTGAATGAAGCTGCTTCTCTGCATCATTTTCGTCAATTACGATAGCGTCAACTTGACGCCCTGATGAAATCACTGGAAATGCAGGGAGCAAAGGCGCAATACACAAAACTATTCCGGGATGCGAACCCCGAATACTCCATAGGTATAACTCGATACAGCACAGATATAGTCAGTCGTAAGCATTCCAGCTGAAAGGCGTATATACAATGAGATGCCATTTCTCCAAAGATCTTCACCGCTTGTCGGGAAATGGTCACCAGAGATACTGACTGAAAAAAGGGCACGGATGTCGACAATTATCTTCTAACAGCGATCAGACGATTCGCAGACGACATTGTACTCATTCCGAAAATATAAATCAGTTTTAAGAAATGCTCTGTGCACCCGTTGCTCAGTGGTAGGCCTTAAAGTTAACCGCATAAAAACAAAATACATGCATCCCTAAGACACAAGGCCGATTAGAGGTGGGAAGTGATGAAATCGTGGAAATAAAGGGGGTTTGAATACTTGGAGTGCATAGTGAATAAGCACCGACGAATAAGATGTCACGTGTTTATCTCGATGAAAGATTTACTCGAAGTAAAGACGGCACTGTTCTAAATGCGTTCGTATACGCAAGTGAAATTTGAGCCTCTACTAAGGCGGAAGAACGTCCATTGGCTACCACGAAGCAAAGTGCAATGAAGAGATCCATACTAGGATTATTATTCCACAGGTATACTAGAAACGAGATTATTCGGGGACGAAGAGAAGTGAATGGCGTGATCGAAAAACACTGAAAGCACAAAATCTACTGGGCCGCACATAGCACATAACTTGCTTAGCTACTCGATGTACTGCCTTTATGGCAAATATAATGAAATAAAGTAGCTTGCTTACCAGCCACATGGTTCCGGGTTCAGTACCATTGCGTGGCACTTTGGGCAAGTGTCTTCTACTATAGCCTCGGGTTGACCAAAGCTTTGTGAGTGGATTTGGTAGACGGAAACTGAAAGGAGCCCGTCGTATAAATGTATATGTATATATATATATATATATATATATATATATATATATATATATATATGTGTGTGTGTGTG
>NC_142936.1:81498085-81565585 GCF_046866305.1 Octopus bimaculoides | reverse complement strand
TCCCAACCACATGATTCTGGATCCAGTCCCACTGCGTGAGACCTTGGGCAAGTGTCTTCTACTATAGCCTTGGGCCGACGAAAGCTTTGTGAGTGGATATGGTAGATAGAAACTGAAAGAAGCCTGTTGTATATATATATATATATGTGTGTGTGTGTGTGTGTGAGTGTATCATTGGCATTTCATATAAGACCGTCTCGCCTTTTAAAGAGTATCAAGGAATACATTGTTCAGTACATCCTTCCTTTTTCAAGAATGTTGGTACTAGTTAGAAGAAAAATTGGCTGCTATTTCTAGGATGTGGACTGATCATGTAGTTGTCCTCTCTTTTACCAGTGAATATCATAAGACCCTCTCTCATGAGCAGCGGCAGTGTTGTAAGTATTAACAACAGGTCTGTCTTTACTTTAACTTCACCTTTGGTTGAAGGTTGGTTTCTGTCCATCACATTAAACGAACGCGAAGAGTTTAGCTCTGTTTTTACGCAGCAAGTATCCATTGAACCCGCTATAAGTTTCAGATGCACGTGATGTCAGATTTTTACAGAAGAGTAAAAAGGAAATTGTGAACTGTAAGTAACGTCAAAATGCATACATGAAGAATTATGTTTTCAGCCATAAAGCGAATAGGAAGCTGTATTTTCTGTCTACGAACTTCTGTTTTGGCCATGGAACTCTACCTTTTGTTAAGAACTTATTCCACAATTCCTGTGATATACAATTGAATGCCCTGAGCACCATTGAAAAGTTAGATTTAAAAGTAAAGTCGATAACATTGTATAGTCATGCATGGATAAGTTAGGAGTTCTGATTTTGCAGGAACAGTATTAGATAGGTCTCGAATTTAGAAATAAAAGGAAGGGACTACTTGCTCTAGGACGTCTATCAGTTATTTCATCACTTAATACCAGAGGAAATTATCTCTCCTCTCTTTTATGAATAGAATATTTAAGAGAACCTACATTTTTCATGAACAAACTTATATAATATATTTCTCAAGGGATGTTGATGTAAATGCTGTTTACGATTTCGCTATAGGTTTAACTGACAAGATAATATCGAATATTGTACATATGAAAGCAAAATATTTTTTTTGTAATATCATTCCACTTATCTAAAATCTGGTTCTGAAATATCGATTAATCCTTTCATGTAGTTTGCGAACCTTTATGATCGAAACGAAATAACATATATATCGGAAATAGCATTGTTGTTAAAGGAAATACCGAATTTTGTTTCAAGATTTTAAAGATTCAATAAAATTCAATTTGATTTAAGACGTAGAATTAATAAATACATATTACGGAGAATGATTGTAGTAGACATAAAGAAGGTTTTATGACAATAGATCTCTATTGTGAAGTGAAGGAATGACACTAAAAGATAGAATCTTTGGCGTATAAGAATAGAATTTTTAAGATGAATAGCTGGCAAGGCTACTTTAGCAACATACTGGACAAAAGACTACGAGTTATATTAGAGCAGGGCAGGAAAGAAAAGATCAGAAAATCGTTGTGAGAGAAAATGTGAATTAAAAAGCATAAAATTGTCTGTTAAAGATATTGAATGAAATAAGAGACAATGGAAGTTTTTAGAAAATGTGTGAAAGAAACTAGCAGTTTGCTAACTCAAAGATGATTATATCGATCCAAATTAAATTCTGATAAAGAAAGACGACACGACGAAGACACAGATAAAGAAGAAAGAAAACTACGACAATACAATGCCTTAGACTTGGAAGTAAGGTAGATAATAGGAATAAAAATAAAGTATATAAAATGTATCATGAATCAAATAAGAAGACTATTGCATAAAGAAAACAGCACCGTGGAGCACAAAGTAAAGTTGGGAAATAACAATAGTAATTCGATCTACTGTTCTGTGGAGAATATTATGGAGATTGAAGCCTCTCATGTGAATCCATCAAGCGTATTATGTTTCTAATTCTTTGATGACAGGGCCGTCGCTCTATAGTATATAATTACAAATTATTAAAATATTATTTAGCTATCAATTATATTATTCTTTTGGAGGAAGGGACCGGACTCTAAGGCAGATATGTGTAGTTATACTTAGTGAATATCTAGTGCCCCCTACGACTCCATGTATGCCTCGAATATATTGCCATGGCTTTCCTTCGTGACGTATCCATGAGTGGAAAGCTGGAGAGTCTGCTTGGAGTTAGGCATTTGCATCTGGAAACATCCCAGCACAGCCGATGTGTTAAGTTACTGCCTCTGCAATACCAGTAACCGAGGACAAAAAGAGGCCAACCATATTCTTGTTTGATTCGTTTTCATCGTTTTTCATTGACGCTATGATCACGTTGAAATCACATAGTTCCTAGTTCAATTCCCTTGCGAGGTACTTTGGGAGAGTAACATGTACCATAGGTCCGTGCAGACCACTTCCTTGTGAGTGGATTTCGAAGGTGGAAACTGTGTGGAAGCACGTCGAATAGTTATGTGTTTGTGTATGTCGGTGTTTATGTTTTCGCGCGTGCGTTTTTGTTTATGTGTTTCTAGTCCCTTCCATCACTTGAAAACCGAACCGGTGTAGCTTTGTTTACGTCCCCGTGACTTAATTGTTCGAAAAAGAAAACGACAGAAAATGTAGCAGACTTTAAAAATAAGAAATGAGGTAAATTTGTTCGCCAGAGTCATTTAAGTCGATTGTCCAGCATGAACGGCGATGGACGCTTGAAATCAGGAAAAGACAAAAGATAAACGATATGCAACAACATATCCGTGAGGATACCTAATGTGATAGCCCTCAGATTTCTGACAACAATGAACAATTGCCGTTGGATATGAAAAACTATCTGCATATCGAATATATATAACATCAATGTTGATACCTTATAAACGCTTGAGCTGTTTGAATAGCTTGATAAATATAAATAATCATGTATATATGTATATATATATTTATATAACAATATATTATAAATTAACTACCAACAAAAATAATTGGTAAGCTAACTTAAAAAATCATCACCAAAATAGCAGAAAAAAACGACAGTGAAGATATGCAGATATGCAGTGAAGATATGTATATATATATATATATATATATATATATATATATATATATATATATATATATATATATGTATATATATATATATATGTATATATATATATATATGTATAGATGTGTGTATGTGTGTATATGTGTATGTGTGATGTTTTGTATGTGTGTGTATATATGTATATATATGTATATATGTATATATATGTATATATGCATATATGTGTGTTTGTACATGTATATATATGTATATATGTATGCATATATGTGTGTGTATGGTGGTTTGTATGTGTATAGGTTTTCTTTTTTTTATGTATATATAATTTTATAATATATTTTAATATGAGGTTTTTAACATATTTTTATATATATATATATATATATATATATATATATATATATATATATGTATGTATGTGTGTGGATGTATGTGTGTGTGTATGTATGTGTGTGTGTATGTGTTTATGACTTTTGATCTTTGATTCTTTGTGTATCCATATATATACATGTGAGAGTGCACGTGTGTGCGTGCATGAACGTGTGTGCGCGTATGAACGTGTGTGTGTGTGTGTGTGTGTGTGTACGGGTGCACACCCGGATGCCTGTATGTAGGTATTAGCGTTCTTTTTGCTAAAACTTAAAAAATTTTGTTCGTTTTTTGTAATTATGGAATTTTTTCGCCATGAACTGTTTGTGTTTCTAAACGGAATGTATTTTTTCTGATGTTATATCTGTTCCTGAATGATGTGTAAAGAAATTTTGATTTAAGCATCTTAATGAATTCTTTATACTGAAATATATATTGAACAAGATAAATATGTTCTTTTGAATTTATACGTTTTTGCGTCGTAACTCCTTTATTATTATTAATATATATATATATATATATATATATATATATATATATATATATATATATATATATATATATATATAATAAGGTTTTTAAACTTTTAAATTTTCATATTCAAAAGAGACATCCTCTGGAAAAATTATTATATATATATATATATATATATATATATATATATATATATATATATATATATATATATATATATTTATGTATGTATGTATATGACTATTTTATTTAAATGAATACAGCGTAAATCATGATGGTTGCATTATTTACGTATGCTAGTAGAAAAAATATCTTCCATATATTCTCCAACGATGAAGGAATGATTGCGAAAATAGAAGTTTTGCTGACAGAACAAAATGTAAACATTAAGCCGTAGATATTGCTGAAAGGAACAATTCTATGTAATTTGTGTGTGTGTGTGTGTGTGTGTGCATGCGTGTGTGTGTATGTATGTGTGTGTGCGTGTGTGTGTGTGTGTGCGTGTGTGTGTGTGTGTGCATGTGTGTGTGTAATTTCAGCTTGTGTCTGAGACTGTGTTTCTCACTTTTTCACCTGCTTGATACTCTTTGATGGAACGTAGCGGTTCAGCAAATGGTGCCGGTAGAGTTAAGTACAAGACTTTAAAAAAAATAAGTATTGCGCTCGGTCTATTCGATTAAATTCCTTCAAATTGTACAGAAATACATGGTACTGTGAAAGAATACCAGCCAAGGGGAAAAAACGGATCGCCATCAAATTACCAAACAAGGGTGACTTGGAGGAATGCTGGAATTGGTTAGGAATAACACAACTTCCAGTAATGAGTAAAGTCATGGGGCGGATCATGGAGAGAAAACACAGAGGAGTTGATCAGGTACTCAGGAAAGGGCAGGGTAGATTCCGCAAGATAAAAAAAAATGGATAACCGAGCAAATATTTATCGTTAGAAGTATTTTTGAGCAAGTCCTACAGTGGAGAGCAGCATTGTATGTTCACTTCATTGACTTTGAAAAGAACCTTCGACTTAGTCAACCGCGAAGAACTGTGGAAAATAATGATATCAGGTGGTATCCTGGGTAAGGTGATGAATAAGTGCAGGCCATGTATAACGACTTTGGGTGCACAGTAGAGGACGACGGAGAAAAGAGGTAGTCTAAGGTTACATGTGGAGTCAAACAGGGATGACTTATGTCAGTTTTCCTGTTTCTCATGGCGACAGACTGCGTCATGTGAAGAACAACAGAAAGACGTTAGATGGAGCCTCACGGGCATGCCCTAAGATATCGACTTAGCAGACGACGTAGCGTTGCTATTATCCACTTGTGAACACATCCAGAGTAAGACACACAACCTGAGAAAGTCTGTTGTTAGAATTGACCTTAAATTCAATCCAGAAATATATGAATCGCTAAGGAATAATGTCAGATAACAAGCTCGTGTGAGAGTCGGCGATAACGAGGTAGATGTCGAAGACTTTGTTTAACTCGGTGCGACAGACAAGAAAGATGGGGAGTGGAGGATGGAGATTATAAAGAACCAAATGTCCAAAACCTGAAGAGCATTCTAAAATCTAACAAAGCTATGGATAGTTAGATAGGTAGGTTGGTAGGTAGGTAGGTAAGTGGATAGGTAGGTAGGTAGCTAGCTAGATAGGTAAATAGGTAAATAGATAGATAGATAGATAGATAGATAGATAGATAGATAGATAGATAGATAGAAAGAAAGATGGATGTCCTTCTGGTGAATTTCTGATTGACAAAACTATGTTTACAACTGTAAAAACCTGGAAATACGAGAAAAAAAGACTTGAAAGTAAAGGGTTGAAGCAGAAGAATGTCAGAATAATCGAAGAACTGTCGAGAGAAAAGAACGAAAATAAAAGCGAGGCTAAAATTGGGAAAAAATTTGCTTCTACTTTCTGTTCAATATCCTGTTAATACCGACTTCGTTTATAGATAAATGTATTTCTTGAAAAAAAAAAATAACAGGTGAACTATAAAGTACATAATTGATAAAGAAATAAAGTTATTTCAGACAAAATTGCTAGCTAAGTCGAAGCACATAGAATGGTATTGAATATAAACTCAGAGCCACGTGGGACAATAAGACTAGAGAATACATGAACAATAAACAGTTGAGTAAAACATGTTTAAGACGAACTTCTAGTCAAAGCACAAGTACACGCACAGTTATATATTCATAAGTATTTCTCTATATATACGAATATATATACTATTATCATCACTATATATATATATATATATATATATATATATATATATATATATATGGGAGAATATACAAATAATAACAACAGACGAGGACAGGTGGTGTAAATAACAAAAGGATGTATTAGTATGACGCTCGGGAATACGGAAAGTCTTTGACGTTTCGAGCTACGCTCTTCAACAGAAAGAATACGGAGAGAAGGAGAAAAACACGGAGAAAAAAAATTGAATAGTGTCCAGTCAACGGGCAATCATAATAATAATATATATATATATATATATATATATATATATATATATATATATATATATATATATATATATATATATCTTTTATTCTTTTACTTGTTTCAGTCATTTGACTGCGGCCATGCTGGAGCACCACCTTTAATTGATTTGAATTTAATGGGTGTTTTGTTGTCTGTTATATACTGATTGTAGTCTTGTACACTTTCCCGCCAATGATTTCTTGACCGTTAGCATTATGCTTCAGCAATCACGTATTTATTTTGCTTATCGTGACCCTTATTTCTTTTATCTCCGTAACCTCGTGTTAATGGATCGATGCGCATGTTTGCGTGTTAATTTTAGGAAGCATTGCGAGTGGAATGGGACAGGCGGAAACTGTGCGAAAGCCTATCATATTGCTGGCACCTGTAACTCAATGGTGCTGTCTTGTCACACTGTGTTGTATTGATTCTGTCTGAAGATTATATCAAAAGAACACGTGACTCTTGAACACTCAGCGATTTACGTTCAAATTTAAAGAGGAAGCAGTTAGGTTGATCAAACTATTGAGTCCCCATAAATTCATATCTATTAAGTTACATGTTCGCATTATTTAACATAAAAATGTATTTACTTACTTAGTCACAATGCTGAACATAAAAAAACGTATTTAAAAGTACAAGATGTTTCGATAAGTTTGATCTCTTATCGTCATCGACTATCTTATTCCTAAATGCGTAAGAACTGGATTTGCCGAAATGAATCTTTACTTCTAAACATATGTTAATGTTCTCACTATGTAACTCCACCGTAATTTTGTAACAGAAGCATTACTACAATCAGTTGAGAAATAAATGTTCCTGATCAGCAATCCATTCCATAAATATGGACATATCCGGTAATAAGAGACCTGAAGACTATTGGAGTCTGACCTGATCTAACCTAATCTAGCCTAATCTAACCTTGTTTCAAATCTAAACATGAGGTTAATGTTAAGATAACCCATCACCGTAATAACAATAAATCATCTCAGAGATCTAGCCCGGTCTCTTAGTTTAATCTAGTGTTTCCCCTGTGATAATAACAAAGTTAACAATTTGTTAAAATATCAAACCCTCGGGTCTATGAAAAAGACAAAAAAAAAATAACCAGCGACAAAAGCAACTTAAATATTAATATATCTAGAACACACCATAATTTATCAATCTAATTTCGTTAAATATTTTAATGAGATACACCATGACCTATGAATATCATACAGGGAGGTACGTCTAGTATCTTTCCCAATGGTGTTATTAGTGAAAGTAAATAAAACAGCATGAAAGGCAACGACAGACGGATAAACCGTTCGGTGAATCGTGAGAATTTATTTTATTCTCAGTTTGGCAGAAACATTTCTTATATTAATTGCTTACATGAGAATTACATTTATTTCAAACAATTACATTTATTCAAAACAAACATGAAGCTAAGATTTCCAGCTGAAGTTCTATTGTAGAAACTGCACTTCATTTTGCAAAATATTTTATTTAACATTATTTAATATTTAATTCATAAGTCCATTTAGAAGTTAGGTCAAACTTGCTCGGACATAGGTGTAAGTAAATGTTGATAACTCATGGTAGATATGGAATGTATCAATAGGAAGCATGAACCTTACTAACCAAAAGAAAAGTCGTTATTTCATAGTGCAACCAAATTCCGCCGAGGTCATCTTCGCCTTTGATCCTTTCGGGGGCCGATAAATTAAGTTCCAGTTGCGTACGGGGGCCGATCTAAGCGATTGGCCCCGTCCTCCAAAATTTCGGGCCTTGTGCCTGGAGTAGAAAACATTTTTTTATAGTGCAAAGGTGGCGAGCTGGCAGAAACGTTAGCACGCCGGGCGAAATGTTTAGCACTATTTCGTGTCGTTACGTTCTGAGTTCAAATTCCGCCGAGGTCGACTTTGTCTTTGATCCTTTCGATAAATTAAGTACCAGTTGCGTAGTGTCGATAATCGACTGCCCCCCCCCCCCAAAAAAAAAAAAAAATTGGGCCTTGTGCTTAGAGTAGAAAAGATTATTTTATAGTGCAGAATTCGAATAATAGATAGATAGATACACAAATAGCTACCTAGCTAAATAGATAGATACGTAGACAATATCGTTTCGAACGCTACATGCTAAAATAAGTGCAAACACTCACCTACACACCATCCAAACAATACTCCAATCTGCAACAGACGAAATCCCACCAAAAGCATACTTGCAGGATTCTACATCTCATAACTTCTGATGTTGTCATAAAACACTATTGGGGTTCAACAGCCAAAAACCTTGTAGGAGGTTTTACGCTGCACATCCAATCCTTAAGTTACAGGGATAACTGACCCTCTTCGTCTGGAGATTCTGTGAGCATCGAAATGGCATTTCCAACATCAAATGGAGTATTATTGACAAGACACTTCCTACACTTCGAGCTCTTAATTACCAGTTATATTTGTGAGAAACTACGCATACTCCACGAATATGAAGTTTCCATCAATGAGATACATAACCCTAAGCGTAGCTGACCCACATACAAAAGAAGAGTATTTGATCCTTGCCGCCCCTATGGATTTCAGCTCACCCCACCCATGTTGGTTATGCAACCACAACTGCAACACCAAACCATCAAAATCCTTTCTCTCACGTGAAGACCGCTTCGTCTTTTAAGGATAACCTTTTCCAAAGACCTTCCTTGTAATGTTTATATTTGTTCTATTAAGTTCAATTATTATGACTTGGTGCTCCAGTTGTATTCTTCCTCTCCTAGACCGAACACAAAAGTGAGTTTCTAAAACTATTGTTTTTTGTTTGGCAACTGACCTAGAACATAATCCCCACCCAATCACCATCACCTCCCATCACCGAGACATTGCTTCCTTGTTTCTCTTCCATAACTACTCCATGGACCACTGCATCTTCTTCTATTGCACCTTCTTTTATTGTGACTCATTCTTCAGTAAATTCTCATCATTATTGTCCTTTCCTGAAAGAAGCATTTCTACTCTAGAAACTTTCTTCCATTTGTCTGATACGACTCTCATTTTGTTTTCCAAAGAAATAAGATTTTAATTCTTTATAATTCTTTATAATTCTTTCAAGGGTTTTTTCATTTGTAGGGAAGCTTTTCATTGGATTCTTTTCTATCCATTTCTTCTATGAGTTCTGATGTATTAATTAGTGACTTGATGTCTGATTTATTGCTGGCTGCTGCCACTGTCTGGGGAATGACTTCCAATAAAATATCCAATTTACAATATTAGCTGAAATCTTTAGTTTAAAATTGTTTTTCTGCAAAGGAAAAAAGTTACGTATGAGAATTATAAAAGTATATTTAATAACCATAAATATTCATTACAAAGTATTTCTATATTTTTTCAAATGTTATTGTATGGTCTCTCATAGAGTTCCAATGAAAATCTAAATTATATTCCTGACATCGACTTTTCAAGTGCACAGAAAAAACAATACAAAACAATGTTATATCATTTAATGTATAGACATCTGTGTTTATTACTTATCTTTCTAAATTCAGTTGCTTAATATACATACGATTTCGAGTCGTAGCAAAGGGCTCGGAGACCAGTCCTGCCAGAAAGTGAACTATATACTACACATCGTATGGCAGTAGGAAAAAGACTATCAAGTTAGCCACCGATGCAACAGAAGTTTCTTCAAGTTAACTGTTGACCAGGGTGTGTTAGCTATGGATGTGGTAGAGCACAACCTGGACACATCCCAGGATGTGCTCAACCTTAGCTGAGTTGTCTGGACAAGCTCGTCAAGTTTTTGTAAGCCCATTGACTCTGGGAAGCATCACTGATAACCCGTCTTGGTGCTTTACGAGGTGATATATGAAATAGTCGACCCGTTGGAGACAGTTTGAATCCATACAAGAAATACAAGATTTTTAGTATGCATAGTGGTTTATCTGAATACATAACTCCTAAGTTTCCAAACAATGTATTTTCCACAATTATTTTCTGAATGGCTCACAGTAAATTCATTGAGATTCAACATGTATGTAGCGTTAAAGTAAACAAACAGGACATTAAAGAACTTCAAAGAATTTGATTCTTCTCATACGCTTACAATATGCATATTCCTTACAGGTATTTTTTCAAACATGGCTGTGAAGTGAACAGATTCCATGTCGTTAATATTCTGTAATTATAGCGCTGTGGAGATGGTTGTGATATATATTTCCAAATGCTTTACAATATTTGCTATTGTCGATGTGCTAGCCAGAGCTCCTGGCAAGCTATTACAGCCATATAGTTTCAATTTACATCTTTTAGGAATGGCACAAACTTCTCTATACCTTATTTCTATGCTATAATAAAATAAAAGATATTTACGCTTCGTCTGAAATAAACCAATATAAAGTTTTGTTACTGTACCTTCTTCCGATTTATAGTCTCACCGGGAGCGACTTCTCTTTTAAATATTCTGGGATTGACAAAATATGTACGAGTTATGTATTAGAAACAATTCAATAGTTTATATCCTTTTATTTGAGTGTCCCTCTCAGGTAACAAACAGATCTTCCGTTTCGTATGGGAATAGTGTATTGCAAAATTTAATGTTGGGTTGATCGGATTTCTTGTTGAATTCAGTTAACGCAGTTACACTGTTAATGGTATTGGTAAAACATGAACAACTAGCATTCCATTTACTTCTACAGATAAACATACGTCCGTGTCAATAAAATAGAAATCCATTGTTAATTTTATGGTTCTAGTTCCACATTTCAAGCTTCGTTGCTTTTGTATCACCCCCGAATCAGTGATATTTGAACAGTACTGTACTTGATTCAATTGGGTACATACCACAGTCCAGAGAAATTTGGCATCAAGGAGGCAGGCAAGGCTGTGGGGTTAAGAAAACCAATTTGCAATTACGCTTGATAACTTAGAGTTGTATTTTGGGTAAATGTATTATACGTTAGCCTCTCAGAATTAATACCTACTTCATGCTGTCTTTAGTAACTGAATAATTAAAGAGTTTAATTCCATTACTCTCCTATGCGGCACTTGCTGAGATTTTGGTTTTTGGAGAGTCCTATAGAGAAGGATATTTAAGTATTGTTGGAAATTTGTGCACGCTACTTTTTAATGCTTTTGAGAAAGTTTCTGAATGACTGTAGTCCTTTTAATCCTAAGCGGTTGAAGTATCCAGATTTAAGTATAGATGGGAGAACAGCACTTTAAGGTAATATTCAATTAGGAGCCTTGCTTAGTTCTGTACCAAACTGTGGTCTTCTCTTTCCAAGAGAGGAACACGGTTTGGCACTCGTACTTTCTAATTCCTTAGAGATATAAATTACTGCATACACGAACGAGAAGAGTAGTTAGATTTTCACTCTCTGCCAGTAGTTCAGCTGATGCATTGAAGCAATTTTTTTCAGTAGGTTTCTAGTTGAATTTGCGAAAACGTAGGTGCTTCTTCACTGATTTTTATCATCGGTGGCTGTGATGGGGATAATCGTCTTTGTGTTCTTCGCAAACTTCTTCTGACCTTAACATGGTTCTGATGAATTTGCTAGAGTATCTTTTACTTTTAAAGTCCCATCATTACTTTTAGCATTATTAATAGATTTTATGATGTTGCCAAATATTTCAATGTTTAAAATAACATACCATAATAACAATTAAATGTATTTTTTTGTTATTCTTATCGTTTATTATTATTATTATGGATAATAATAATTGGTTGGTTTTCAAGAGATCTCCGAGTAATTGGTGGTCAGAAGATTGACTTCGTATGAGTTTTGTGTGCGTATCCGGCTGTATTATGGTCAGAATTCCATTTAGTTGTACTTCACAGTAATAACTGGTACGTTTCACCGTTAATGATATGCGTGTAAGATGGTGTAACTACATACATTATTTACACTATTTATATTTGACGGATATTTCTCCTCGTCTTGTTTGTTGTTAAAATCCGTGAAATGTAAATAATATAAATAATGAACATAATTCATCATCTCTTAAATATAGAAGGTGTAGCTACATATTTTATGAATAAACACTCTTGTCCAGTTTTTCTTTTCTACACACACATCGCATGCGCACGCACACACATACACAGAGATCTATGTATGTACGTATGCATGTATGTATTTAAATAAACCTTAGTAAAATTGTCAAGTTTAAAACTTCGTGAAGTGATATTTAAACATTCAGAATATAGGTAATGATTGAGTTCCTCATCCTAACTGTAGCTTCTGTTCAATATTGCATGTTTTACTCTCGAACAAAAATATCCCTTCATCAATGATTTTATTTAGCATCTCATCCATGAAATACTATTTTGTAAAAGCAATTAATGTCAAGGAGGCAAGAGACAGAAAAAGGATTTATTAATTATCGTGGTAGAATTAATTTGCTTAATAGGTGTTTAAGGTATGTCATACGTATTGCTCCTTGAGTCTTTCATGATTATCAACATTATAACGATGGTGATGAGGTTGATGTAGATATTGATGACTCCAATATTGGTGAATAAAAGATGTTATTAGTCATTGTATGAGGCGATAGGCACTTGTGTAACAATATACATAAGATATTTGATATTTATAGATATGACAGACTGAAGTACACGGCCCGGAAATCTATACAACCTTTCTTCAGTCTTCTTCTCTCTCTCTTTCATCATCATCATCATCATCATCATCATCATCGCCCTCCTCCTCATCCTCCTCCCCGTCGTCCTCCCCACCTCATCATCATCACCTCGTTCTTGTTTTCCATCTTCTTGTTCCTTTTGTCCACCTCGATCAGCATCCGCCTCCTTCCTCCTCCGCCTCCTTCCTCCTCCGCCTCCTTCCTCCTCCGCCTCCTTCCTCCTCCGCCTCCTTCCTCCTCCGCCTCCTTCCTCCTCCGCCTCCTTCCTCCTCCGCCTCCTTCCTCCTCCGCCTCCTTCCTCCTCCGCCTCCTTCCTCCTCCGCCTCCTTCCTCCTCCGCCTCCTTCCTCCTCCGCCTCCTTCCTCCTCCGCCTCCTCCTTCCTCCTCCGCCTCCTTCCTCCTCCGCCTCCTCCTTCCTCCTCCGCCTCCTTCCAACTCCACCTCCTCCTCCTCCTCCTCCTCCACCTCCTCCTCCTCTGCCTCCTCCGCCTCCTGTCTCCTCCGCTAGCTCCGTCTCCTCCGCCTCCTCCGCCTCCATCCTCCTCCTCATCGTCCTCGTACTCCCTCCTCCGTCTCCTCCTCTCTTCGCCTCCCCCCCCCCCCCCCGCCTCCTCCCCCCGCCTCCCCCCCCGCCTCCCCCCCCCCCCCGTCAGAAGAAATACACGCTCGGCGTGTTTATGTTTCTGCCAGCTCGCCACCTTTAGAGTACATATCGTTTTATTTACAATGAAATGTTAACATTTATATTTCGATAGCTCTACCGTATTACTAAATTATGTCCAGCACCCTATATGACATTACCTGAAACGATTCATTCCTTAATACCTCCCGGCTGATTCGAACGCAAAATAAGTTAGTCGCCGTTATGTACAATATAGAACATCCTCTCCATTCAACGAAGACAGTGTGATATATATATTAACAGCATTCCAGACAGCTATTTTTCTTCTCGTATATAAACCTGTTCTATAATCACTTTAGCTACGCCAAATGTCAATGATATAGAGATGTTCCACTGTTATGTTAACACTTATTAACATTAAGGGAAATTGGAACAACAGAAAAGAAAGAGCGTTTTAATAAACTGTATCTTTATTTTTTTCTCTATGGTGAATAAAACATTTGCGTATCATATATATTGATAAATATAACCAAGAGTGTCATATAAGAAATTAATGAAAATAATAGAATTGAACTGGTGCATGTTTTGTCGACCCCGAAAAGAGGAAAGACAAAGTGTGACTCGGTGGCAGGTGAGCTCAGAACACAAAGACAGATGGAATGCTGTTAAGCATTTTGACGGGCGTGCTAGCTCGCGACCTTAATGAAATTAATAGTAATTCTTTCTTACTATAGGCACGAAGCCTGAAATTTCGGTTACGGAGTAGCCAGAAGGATAAAAAGCAAAGTCGACCTCGGTGGAATTCGAACTCAGGATGTAGAGAGGGACGAAATGCTGCTGACTAATTTTTGTTCTGGTGTGCTAACAATTCTGCCAGCACTCTGCCTTCTTAATAAAAGTAATAATGATAATAATAATAATAACGATGATTTTCTTTTGTTTGGACAAGGACATCAGTTAAGAGGGACATTACAAACACAGATTACAGTTTGTGTGAGGTATATATAATTTAGGGTGGTAGTGTAAGGGGTAAAAGGGATGCGAAGAAATGGAATGAAAAATTATACGTAGGACACAAAATATATATCATACATTGATTTAGTAAAATGCACAGAACATATTTCGATTTTGAATTTGTTTTTTGTTATAGTATTGATCAGAAGCCGTGTTGAAACCAATATCGTTATATTTGGGAAATGGCATAAATAATAAAGTCTGCGATCACGATCAAATGTTTTTTGTTTGTACTTCTCTTCTTTTGCCAAAGCAGATGCTGTTTATTTATGTATATCAAAATATTTTTCTCTACATCAACATATCGCATTTTTAATGTGTATTGATGAGGAAATAGTGAAAAATATTTTGCAGGAACATAACAGATGACAACTGTTTTGGAGCAACAAGGCAACTATTGATAAACAACAAACGATGAATGTTTTTATAGGCTTATAAGCTTTATTATTATGACACTTCCCAAATTACATCAACAACACGCACAACATACACTCTATATAATCACCACTACACCAATAATATAATGTTATACAGTCTGCATAGAATACTTTATAAAATTACCATTTACCAGGCATAAAATAATGTTTATAGTGCATACTCTACACAGTCCTTGCATGATATAGCAATACAACACATTCTACACAATCATCACCAACAGCACACGCTCTTACATAATCAATGCAGGATTATGAATATGAGA
Organism: Octopus bimaculoides; assembly: GCF_046866305.1. Lineage (NCBI taxonomy): Eukaryota > Metazoa > Mollusca > Cephalopoda > Octopoda > Octopodidae > Octopus > Octopus bimaculoides. The sequence continues at coordinate 81,550,274 of NC_142936.1, read as the reverse complement.
TTATGACAGTATAATACATCCCGCACAATCCATTGAGAACTTATCTGCGCTCCAGCGTCGCGACTATGGCTGTTCATGATTTTGGTATGACTTGATACGCTTTCTCCATACTGGTGGATTTTCAGCTTGAGTTCGTCATTTATTAGGTTCAACTTTCTTTCCACTTCATATTCCTTTGTTTATAAGCAACTTCTACACAATTGTTTTCCATTAAAATAACACAACACACGACATATAAATGTATGGTTTGTTGCGTGTCAAACTTAATCAGTAGTATGTACGAGTGAGTGCTGAAAAGTTCTCGGTTCTAAAGGTATCGCGAAAGGCCTGATTGGAGGCCCAACCTTCCGATGTTGAATAAAATCATAATTAATTATTTTCCTGTATTTTCTTTTACTCAAAGCTAGGAACATTTCAGCACCTCGTATGGTTTTCAAACAGATTACTAGATTGCTTATATTACATTCTATGATATCCATTTCTCTCATTCTCTAGGTTTATGCCACAGATTAATGTGTAATATCTAGCACTAAAATCTTTGACAGCATTTGCTTTTGAAAAGAGATGTTCACTTTTGTTCTCATTCGCGCACTTTTGCACGTCTAATTTTACTCAAATTTATACTCAAATATTTGGAAACTACTTAATTCTGCAGCTGCTTGTATTATCCCCTCTCCCTGCATTCACAAATTATTTGGTCAGTCTGTCTACCACGTTTTATAAAAAGATTCTTGTGTTTATTCCTCTAGTCTCAATGACATATCAATGTCATTGGTAATGCTAAGAAAACTGTCATGCCTTAAGCCGAAAACCATTATCAGCATAGAATTTAGGTCATCCATAAAAAGAAAACGATGCATGAATATGGTTTTCCATTTCTTATATTGTGCCTAAACTTAGTTTTACTCTTACCTAACATAAATGTAATAAATAGAGGATGAAATGAAGGCGACCAGAATTGTTTGATTGGAAGATCCTAGAAGGTATTCCAATGCAGCTGGTTCTTTCAGTTGATTTGTTGGAAGTTGCCGTAAGAAATGTCCACCTGTTATACATCGTTGCTTTAATGAATTTCAACATGATAACATCAAATTAATATACTTGTATATTTTAATAAACTAGTCCTGTGGGACCAAATCCAAAGTTTCCCTGTAGAAATCCAGACACAGTACAGCTTTTTGTTTCATATCTTGGCTCATGCTAAAACGTTAAGAAAGGGCTGATAGATTGTCATAGGAATACGGATTATGCACTTTCTGCTCAACAAACTTACTTTTTTCTCGTAATCGTTCAATTATCCGTCGAATTGTATGTTGGAGATCAGTTTATAACAATGGCCGTAGATGGGTGGTCTACGGTGCTTTCTTATGGCAATAATTTTTATCCTACTGCTATAGAAGATATCTTAGTACATTGTATGAGAAGGAGTGAGGGGTAGTGATAGATTGCCGATACAGAGCATTGCAGTATGTCAAACCACAACAACCAAAGTTTTGGGTAAGGCAACTGCTGGGACATATTCTGTTTCCGTGTTATCTGAAGCAAGCTTTCCAATCGGATATTGTAGTTTACAAATTTGTGTTTGTTGCAACGTATTTATCTAACTCTTTACAGTTTCGTTATACTTAGGTTCATTTTTAAAGGTATATCTCCAGAATAAAATTAATATTCTTTAACAGATGTGCTACCAAATTCTAGATTGTTACTAAGTTTCCTATAGATTTTCTGTGGGTTATTTTCGAAAGCGCGATTTTGAGAGTACCATTTCCTCACCAGGAGATATATCCTGTTCCAAGAATCTGGGTATTTCGATGAATATTTTCTTATTGTTCATATTGTCGTTAATCCTCATACCGTAGATATTTCTCGAAGAGTTATATTCTGTTATCTACATTATTTTTACCATTTCCCTACGTAAGAGTATCTACTCAAAACAGTAATTTAGACTTCCAGTTATCTAGTCTATGTTGGTACTTTTTGTATTTTGAAACGATACATTTTTCATTTAATCCTGTATAATCTATTGTTATAACAAGTGTAAAGGAAATTAGACGGGCGATGCAGTCACGTGTTATAATATTGTAATATGAGTTTTGTTTATACTCTTTTCATAGTGTACTTTAATCTGTAATCGTTTTAAAGAAGGGTCTTTTGAACATATAATTCATAGGAAGTATTTCAGCCTGCTTTTCAGAGGCTGTTGATACATATATTGTCAGATTCGTCTGAGGCTGCAATGCAATCTTACCAAATTCCAGCAGCAGAAGCAAAGGCAGAAGCCAATTGTATTCTCTTGGAAAATATAACGATCAGAAATATTAATGTCTAGAAATGTTGACATTGTTGTCGTAATATGGTTTCTTACTCAAAGATATTACTATGGCTATTAATGATATTATTTTAACTATTACTATCATCACTACCATTACGTCCACTGTTTTCAGCACCACCAAATAAATTCTAACGTACAATCGTTGTAATCTCGATTTTTAAATTCCTCAACCAATGTCGTTTGTTGCTGTGTAAATTAGTATGGTTGCTTAGCTAAATTTTTAAAGTTAGCTATTAGATGTATTTAGGTGTATATTTTTTTAAACTATATATCTACATGAAATATTTATGATGCTGGCCTAGGATAATCGCACCTGAGACAACAAAAAAACTATCTGTAGCTCTGTGTATTTCTTGCTATGGTTTTAGAAATTATAATAAGAGATATATCATATAAAATATATAAATATTCTGTCTTATCTTCAACATCCCTATGAAATTGAACATGCATTCTTTTCTTTACCCACCTATTCTCAGTTTCATTCGTTTTCAATTTCTTGTATAGTGCTTTATCTTTGCAATCTTTCATCCTACACAAGTCTGACCTTCTTACTTCTAAAAATAGCGGTTCTGTGGCATTTTTTACATACCATGCTATGTTGTCTTCTACTGCTCTAATGCTGTGCTCGCATCCAATAAGTTCGCTTCCCCTCTTTTTTTTTTGGTACATACAGTCTGTCTGTGTTACTTTTTGGGTGAAGTGACCCATATCTAGATAGCAACTTCCTTGTCTTTCTGTCTAAGCTGCTTAATTCGTCTATTGTCTATACTATTACCCCTGCTCCATATCTAAGGAGTGAAAGCGCCCAGGTGTTGATAGCTTCGATCTTATTCCGTCTAATTAATTTCGACTTAAGGATCAGTCTCTGTCTGCGCAAGTACTCCACCTTAAATTTTTCTGTCATTTCTTTCTCCATCAGGATCGTTAGCACGCCGGGCGAAATGCTTAGAAGTATTTCGTGTACCGTTACGTTTTGAGTTCACATCCACCGCGGTCGACATTACCTTTCATCCTTTGCGGTTGATAGATCAAGAACCAGGTGAATACTGGGGTGAATGTGATCGATAGTCTCCCTCCCTAAAAAAAATCCAGGTCTTGTGCCTATAGTAGAAAGCATTATTATTTTTATTTGCTATTACAATTTTGTATTTCTCACAGTACAGTTAAATGTATTGATTCCTGTACATGACATTTAAATGCTTTACTGTCCGGAGAGAATTGAAAGGTAGACTATTTTTATGGAGTTTCTATCTTTTGCGTTCTTCTGTTGTTTTCTGTTAATGTTAAAAAGTGTTAATTTCATTTTTACATTGCAAACTCAGTGATAATATAAAATGTTTATGTATGAATAAAAAGAAAAACAGAAAAATAAAACTAGCCAAGAGTATTGTTAATATAATTTAAATATTGTAGAACTGTTCAAATATTTCTTCGGGGATATCTGTCAACTTTAAACATCTAATTTTAAATAAAACTTTACGTTCATACGATGCACAACTACGCTGAGGTTCTAACATGATGAAACAAAATGTGATTAAAACGAAAAGCATTTGTAATGAAAAATATTTCTTAGAATACAGAGTGTGTTTAAGAAGTTTAAAAAAGAAACAAAAACAATGAAAAAATCATAACGAATATTTTATTATCTAAATTTTGTTTTTGTTTACATATTCTAGAGGAAAATATTCGATATTTTTGCTTAGGAGCAATACCTACATTTTTAATAACATAAACGAAGCCAAATTGCATTGAAGCTGGTACGGTTCACAAACATACCATGGTAACTAGGCTCAAAAACCAAAAATTGCCAAGTCGACTAACTAGAAGCTTTTTAAGATTTTCGGTGTTTTACACAAGGCATATTAAATGTTACGCATGCGCTTTGGAGAGTAGAGAGATGGTGAGGCTATGTTGATGACATTCACAGGCATATTGGTAAGCGTACATAAAGTAGAGTGTAAAATGGCTACATTCTATATAAATTGGACTCTCTTTTAACGATCACCAGTGTAAATTGTGCATATTTGATTTGATTTATCTTCATTTAGTTATTAAAGTGCAGGCTGGGCGCAGATGATGGTGAATAACTGACCATACATATAGACAGACACACACACTTATATGTATATCCATACAAAATCATATATATATATATATATGTATATATATATATATATATATATATATATATATATATATATATATATATATATATATATACATATGTGTGCATGGATGTGTGTGTGTGTATATATGTACGAACACACACACACACAGATATATATATATATATATATGTAGTAAAATTTGTTTTGTGTTGCGTATGTGGCAACTAGCATTGTCTTGCGTTGGCTTAGTTTTAATTAGTTACATGAATTTGGCATCACTTAATAATTCAGCGATATCGAATGATTAAGAGATATTTCATTAGCATCCATTATCGAAGTCATGTATTCTAAAAGTCTCGATGCAGACACAAAGAAATGTTGTTTCGATCATTTTGATGGCAACAATACTCCGAAAATTAAAATGGTTAAGCAGTGTTTATTTTTCTGTTTGTTTCTTAATGAGAATTCCACTTAAGCAAAACCACTGAGAAGGAAAACGGTATCAAAAATTTCTACATTCCAGAGTTAATTTCTGAAAATTGAAATTAATTCTCAAATGTTTTAAATGTTTTCTGACTTGTTTTATTAAAAGTAATCATAAATTACCGAAAGTTTCTAAAACTACGTGAGGAATTTTAGTGAAGAACAAAAGGAAATTATAAACATCGATAATTACTAGCTGGAAAGAACCGTAGTTATTTTAATGCATATCTAATTAGTTAGATTCGATATTAGATATTGGCTACTTTTTCATTTTTGGTGAGCAAATGGGAATAGGGGAATAGCAACATTCTTCATTTTCTCCAGAGCATTGCTGACGTAATCCAATTTTAATGACTTCGACCAGGGACCCAACCACTTGGCGACCGCAGGCTACCTCTTACTTTAGAACAGTGACCAGCCATTACCAACAAAATGTGCTTAATGCCGATGACCAATATTTATATGCGAAATAAAGAGCTCCTCAGTCAGCAATAGTGCACAAAACCTGTGGCTTGTACAGTTGAGTGCCTTCATCTGGCAAACGGCATTCTGAAAATGAATGCAAATAAATTTTAAATAAAAAGTGAGCATTTTAGAGAATACATATTCCAGTCCATTCATGAGAAACATGCCTATAAAGGTTTAAAAGAGGAGGGCAAAAGAGTTCACTCAAACTGCATCGAGATGCTTGTTGTCTTATATACAAATGTCAAATTGTTCTAAATTACAAATTGATCACCAGTAAACTTGTTTTAATCTGTCTGGTCCCTTACGATCGAGGCAAATGTGTATATGATTGTTAGTTTGTTTATTCGTCTCAGTGGAACTATTTTGGTTTTCTGACTCAAATCGGTGGTCTCTCGCCTAAAATAAATTCATATAGCTATTTAAATTAGTCTAATAAAGATATAATCAGTTAACTGACAAAATGATACACAGTTTGATGAGACCATATATGTATACATGCATATATGTGTATGAGTGTATGGAGGCGCGTGTGTATGCATGTATATAAACATATGTATGTATTATATATATATATATATAAGCGCAGGGGTTGTGTGTTAAGTAGCTTGGTAAGTGTCTTCTACTATAGCCCCGGGCCGACTAGAGCCTCCTGTGTCGTTCACAAAGGTCTTCAAACAGAAATCATATGGATAGGCCTTTTCCTCCAACTTTCGTTTCATACATCAAAAGTATTCAGACAATAGATATTTCTAGAGGAAACTAGGAAACGTTTATCACCTGATGATCGGAAACGTCTAACTCTGTGCACTGGAAATTAGAGCCTCTCAGTTACAGTGAGTGCACGTGACCATCGGCCATTTTTCTTTCTTCTCCTAAATTGTATTTCTTTCTTCTTGTTTCAGCTAGACATTGAAGACGTATTGCTCTCTGTCTCCTGTCCAGATTTGTTTCTTCGCGTTCGCCATCACAATCTAGCTTAGGCTTAGTAGCCTTCATATTTGTTTTCACTGTCCTGTTTTTGTCACCAATCCTGACACTCCGCAAGATCGCAAATTTTATTACATTTGCTCTGCGGGAGCAACTGTTTTATCGAAGTCGAATCTTATCATGAATTGCTCGAAAAACGGATTAGAAAAACAGCCGACAACTGATGAAGGGTTGTTCTTTGTGTTGCTTGTCTTGTTTTCCATTTGTTTCTTTCGTTGCTTGCAAAAAAGTCCTTATTCCATGTCCTCGTACTTTGTATTTTTTTTGCTTATGTTTTGTAACGTTCTATGCCCACATATGCATTTGTATATACGTATACATGTAAGTATGTACGTATGTATATATGCATATATATATATATATATATATATATATATATATATATATATATATATATATATATATATATATATATATATATTATTTATATCATAGTATATATATACATATATATATACATGCATATATGTGTATGAGTGTATGGGGGCGCGTGTGTATGCATGTGTATAAACATATGTATGTATTATGTATGTATATATATATATATATATTATATATATATATATATATATATATATATATATATAAGCGCAGGAGTTGCTGTGTGTTAAGTAGCTTGGTAAGTGTCTTCTACTATAGCCCCGGGTCGACTAGAGCCTCCTGTGTCGTTCACAAAGGTCTTCAAACAGAAATCATATGGATAGGCCTTTTCGTCTAACTTCGTACTTCGTATTTTTTTTGTTTATGTTTTGTGATGTTCTATGCCCACATATGCATTTGTATATACGTATACATGTAAGTATGTACGTATGTATATATACATGTATATATATATATATATATATATATATATATATATATATATATATATATATATATATATATATATATATATAATTATTTATTTATTTATTTATTTATGTGTTTCAGCCAAGTGGCTGCGGTCATGCTGGTGCACCACCGTGATTTTCACATTCCTTGCATGGCTCTTCTCCCCCACCTGACATGGTCCAATCAAGAGTTTTGATGGCACATCTGGTGTATAAGAGAATTTGACACAGCTGCCCTAAACTGCGTCTCATTACGAGCCATTGGTTCGTCTGGTATCGTGGAGAGGAAAGCGTCAAGTTTTGTCTTGAAGACCTTCGCATCCATGTCTTGCATGTCTCTCAAATGTTTTGGCAGGGCATTGAAGAGCAGAGGTCCTCTGAAACCGAGGCTGCTGCAGTATCTCGTTCTTATGTGAGATGCAGTGGACGGTACCTTTGGCACCATGCAGTGGCGACCCGTGCGGGCATTCCTGTAGTACTTGATACCAAAGTTTGGCACCAGTCCTTCCAGTATTTTCCATATGTATATTATTACATATCTCTCCTGCCTGCGCTCCAGGGAGTAGAGATCTAGTGCCTTCAGTTGCTCCCTGTAGTTCATCTGTTGGACTGTGGCGATCTTTTTTGTATATATATATATATATAATACAAAGAATATATATACATGTATACACACATATATGTACATACTTACATCTACATGTGTATATACATGCATATCAGGGTACAGGACGTTAGAACAATAAACTACAGACAACGGAACGAACACATAGGAAAACGGAAAGCCCCTTGGAATATCCCTTCATCAGCTGTCTCTATTCTATCTAGACGTTTCGAAGACCAGACAGGACGTACTCTAGAATAGTCTCTTCCTGAGTAGTGGATCAACCCACTACACAGAGGATTCCAAGGTGGCAAACACAAACCAAGACAGGAAAAAATGGACAGTGAAAACAACATTCAAAAGCCGTACGGCCAAACGCAAATCTGAGGTAGAACGCTAGTAGTTCATATATATATATATATATATATTATTTATATTATAGTATATATATATATATATATATATATATATATATATATATATATATATATTATTTATATTATATTATATTATATTATATTATATTATATATATATATATATATATATATATATATATATATATATATATATATATATATATATATATATATATATATATATATATATATATATATATATATATATATATATATATATATATATATATATATATATATATATATATATATATATATGTATATATATATATATATATATATATTCATTCTAGGTTAGATACACGTGATAATCTGCACCGGCATGAATGTTTGAGGTTGTGTTAAATTTCAGAATCGTTATTGAAGTAAATTCTGGTGATGCAAGTGGTTAGATGCAAAATCTTAAGAATGAACTATGTATTGTAATTTTCATTTCCGTTAATATAATTCCATAACGTTTTATACCCATTTGAAAGCAATGAATGATTTAACGCTCCATTTTTACGTATTCTACAAATTACTAATCGAAGAACAATAATTTAGTATAATCAACAAACGCGTTTGTTAATTATACGTAACTCATGCTCCTTAAATGTCGAAAACTGTTTATTACAGGTAGGGTACCATAGTAAGATCGTACTTTAGCTGTCTTCCAAGTTAATTTTCAATTAGAAACGAGTTTCAATTACGCTTTTCTGCACATATTTCTGCCTATTTATGAAGTCATTTATTATATTTCCACCACTTAGCCATTGCGATTCTTCGCATTTCACTGTCTTGTTTGTCGCTGTAAATTGTGACCAACCACTGGAACGTAAATTAGAATGTTTAGAGCTCTCATATTACCGCCCTTGATTAAATAAATCTATCTTATAAACTTGTTAAAGTAAGCTGTGAAACTTGGTAATTTTGCTTATCACGATTAATGACCGGATACTGCACATTATATATTAACTCGAACATGTGGCTCTGCAAGATACGATGTTTATAGTGGAGATAAATTAATGTAACCACTAGTTATTATTTTTTAGTAGCTTGAACGGGGGAAGAAATTAAGGAAGCATCGCAAGTGCTTTGTGCTTGACAAGCAACAAGTTGATGGAGAAGTAAATTAACACGTCAACTTCAACCGCTGTGTTAAATAAACGAGAAGGCACAGGAGAGGAATCGATTAGGCGACACGAAATACTACAGAATAGCTTTAGATAATGCAGCTGCAAAATCAAGGAAATGACTAAAGAAACATGAAACTGTTTCGCAGCTTAACGTTTCAATAAATTATCATATTGCCGTCATGGTTCATTTCATATCATGCCTCAGATGTTTCTCTTGTTCTCGGTGTCTCTGACTAAAGAAAACTTTTGCTTGCTCCCTCAATACTCAGAGCTGCAAATAAACACGATAAAGCACTATTTATAATGTAACGATCAGTAGGACTGTATAATTAGAGATTGCTTTTGTTAGCTCACCGCCCTGACAACAACTTCTTTGTTTCTGGACTGTTATAAAAGCATTCGTACCTGAAACGTGGCTAAGTCCTATTGCTCCGCTGTAAATGTTGATGCAATATTACTGAAGAGAATTTTGCCTCGTTACGTTGTCTTTTCGGATTTCGATAAGGCCATCTTACAGGATTGATAACATAAATGCCAGTTAAGAACTGGGGTTTATTTTAATCTAATGTACGCCTCCCTAAAAATTCCCACGTGATATTAGTGGAATCTGACTACATGCTATTGTTGATTATAATACAAATTGTAATGAGTTGACAATATGCATAGGAGCAAGATTAGCAAAAGAAATTTGGCTTTGATCTAGAACAACTAATGTCTAAATCTAAGACAACAGTAACACTCGGAACACAATAGCAGACAATCACCACTCGATGAAGTGAAAGGAATATTCACAATTCCTATAATACAGCGGGCAAATATCGCCTATGCGGAGCATAACTTGTTGTAACGTATCAGAATATCCCTCACCAGCTCCAACAATATTTATTTGGTAAAATATTAAAGACACGAAATTTCAGTAGTTTGACGAAAAAAGAAAAAAGAAGCAAAATGCCCTCTCGTGTTTTTATATGAACACTGTTCTCTTTTCTTAACCAAAGATTAAGGTGGTAGCACCAGTAATTGTCGGAACTCCGGAAACAATGAGTAAAAATCTTAAGAAGTTCATGGAACAAATAGGGGCTGCAATATGGGTGGAGCAATTGCAGAAGACAGCACTGCTTGGAATCGCTGTAATATTCCGGATGGTGCTAGAAAAATAATTGGTGTTACCTTATTTCACTAGTAGTGAACAGCTGACACCGTAGTACATCTCCAGCGTTAGTAGCTGTGCAAAGACAATAAAATAATAATAACAATAAAAATTCTTTCTACTATAGGCACAAGGCCTGAAATTTTGGGGGAGGGGACGAGTCGATTACATCGACTCCAGTGCCTAACTGCTACTTATTTCATCGACCCCGAAAGGATGAAAGGCAGAGTCAAACTCGGCGGAATTTGAACTCAGAACGTAGCACCGGGCGAAATACTGCTAAGGACGTCGCTTGGCGTGCTAACGATTCTGCCAGCTCACCGCCATAAATAATAATAATAATAATAATAATAATAATAATAATAATAATAATAATAATAACAACAACAATAATAATAATAATAATAATAATAATAATAATAATAATAATAATAATAATAATAACAATAATAATAATAATAATAATAATAACAACAACAACAATAATAATAATAATAATAATAATAATAATAATAATAATAATAATAATAATAATAATAATAACAACAACAAAAATATATCGGAAACCGGATATTGTTGTGGTGAATAAAAAAAGAAAGAACATTTATGATAATCAACATAGCATGCCCCGGTGACAACAGAATCAATGTGAAAGAAGAAGAAAAAAATTACAACTCTGACGGTTTAAAGTGGGAAATACGAAGGTTGTGGTCAATGAAGTGAGTAGACGTGACACCAATAGTAATTGGTGCAGTTGGAAGTATCGGCACTCAACTACCAGCATGGTTGAAAAAGATCAGTGCAAGTATGAAAGTAGAACACCTACAAAAATCAGCATTGCTTGGAACTGCATGAAATCTTCGCAGGGGTTTTGAAGCGTGACCAGTAAACAAGTGTTATCTTAATCTGCTGGCTATGGATGACTGACACTTTCCGTCATACCCAACAAAATAAGCTGTGAGATTTAATATAATAATAATAATAATAATAATAATAATAAGGAGAAGAAGAAGAAGAAGAAGAAGAAGAAGAAGAAGAAGAAGAAGAAGAAGAAGAAGAAGAAAGAATTGAGGGAGTATTTTAGTCGATAGTATTAATCCTAGTACTTCAACAATGGTATTTACTTCACGGAATCTAATGGGATGAACGTGAAGGTTAACCTAACGGGAATAGAATTCAGAATACAAATAGTTGAAAGAAATAGAGCAGGGTATATTCCCCAATTTCGATCGGTGATTTTTAAATGGGTCGATAGATAAAGTTCCAAACAGGTACTCGTATTCGATGGAATCGAGTCTTTCTCTAAAAATCGCTTGCTCTCGCCCGACATTAGAAGCTAGGATAAGAACAATAACTCTTTCTAATTTAGGTACAAGGCCAGCAACTTTTAGAGGTGGGGGCAAGTCAAATAACGTGACTGTTACTTCACTTTATTAACCCCAAATCAATGCTGAATTAGGCGTGTTTGTACCCAGAATAATAAAGATTCGAAGGAAAATGGCACAGATTTTCTCCGACATCGTAAATCTGCCAGGTCATCACCTCGTTTCTAACAGTCCAAAGGCCTAAAATTTTCTCGGTGGTTTGTCAATTAAGTCGACCCCAGTACTTTATTTGATACCCTCAGGAAGGATTAATGGCCAAAGTTGATTAGGCGGGATTTGAACTCAGAAGATGAAGAGCTGAAACTAAATACCGCATTTCATTTTCTGCTTTAACGATTCTGCCGTTCCAGCAGCCTTATTTATGAACATCATAAACAGGAGTGGTTCTAGATTTTCTGAATGGTGTTAAGGTTATGTAAAGATGCGTTGAAGTATGTTTGCAGAAATTCGCGTTATACTACATTAACATTTTTATGTGTAACACTAGAATTGAATATCTTGAAGTGTTATCTGGTAAATTTTCTTTTTCAGATTTATTACCTTTATGCAAACAGGTTTATAGTTCCACTTGTTTTTACCTAAATCACGGAAACTTACACATTCCGCGCTCACACTATTATATATAATGTACGAAGACCAACTGAGTCAAGAAAATTCAAGTACTGTACAGAAATACATTAATAACACACACGAATAACAAACACACAAACACACACACACACACACACACACACACATACACATGTATATTAAAATGAAACATGTATGAGCCACTCGAACCTGTCCATGTGTTAAGATAGAAATAGTTCCGCCTACGTCAGACGAAAAGACAACGGTGTACAGACACACACACACACACACACGCATACACAAATGCTATATAAATGTTATTTCCATGGGTATCTGTTAATACAAATATCATTCACCGTATTTCTTGTATGTAGTCCTTATTTTTATTAATCCCTCGTATGAACGGGCTTAAGTCGGCCCGAGGCTATAGTAGAAGACACTTACCCAAGGTGGCATGCACTGGGACTGAACCCGGAACCATGTAGTTGGAAAGCAAGCTTCTTGCCACACAGCCACTCCATTTATATTATATAATATATATATGTGTGTGTGTACATACATAAATGAAAGCGTAACTATACTTACATCCATACATATATATACAAACGCACATGCGTGCGCACACACACACACACACGCACACACACACACACACACACACACACACACACACACACACACACACATGTTAACCATCAATTAAAATACATCATAAATAACAAAATTCTTTGTAGTATTGTCTTACAACCTTCTATATTTTGAGCTCACACCTTGTTCGAAACTACTTCGGATTTTATTTCTCGATAAATTACAGTTCAGTCGATTAACCCCTCAAAAACTATTATCTACGCCGTGCCAATAAGTGATGTTATCATTCAGTTAAAACAATCAGTCGGCAATTATGATAGTGCGTCGGATTAAATGCTTTTTCAAATAAGTTTTATACAAGTGTTTACATTTCAATCTTAACTAAGTCATCTCTTTTCATTCTCCAGAAATCCAGAATGTTTGCACTAATGATAATTAAAATTAGATAAGATTTTAACCTTAGAAAATTAACGATAGACATAGTCGAAAAGTATTAGTGTATTTCTGAAATATCTGTTTTCAAAATATGAGGTAAAGAAGGCAACGATGTTACCGAATCGTTAGAATGCTTAGCGGCATTTCATCAGCCTTTACGTTCTAGGTTCAACTCCCACCGGGCTCCACTTTGCCTTCATCGATGAAATAATACCAGTTGAGCACTGGGATTGATGTAAGTGACTTTTCCACTCTTGCGAACTTGCTGGCCTTGTGCTAATATGATAGAGCAATACATGAGGTAAAGAAGACGGCGAGATGGCAGGACTGTTACGGCGCCAAGTAAGATGCTTAGCGGCATGTCATCCGTTTGTACATTCTGAGTTCAAATTCCACCGAGGCTGAGCACTGAAGTGGAGGTAATCGACGTACTCCTGCTCCCCAACTTGCCAGACTAAGTTGAAACTAATACATAAGGTAAAGTATTGATCACATTTACCATAACTAAACATTCTCGAGCCAGTGAGAGACCCTCTACATTGTAAGTACACCAACCAAAGTTTCCCCTAATTATTCTTACCATCTTCAGAAAGAAGAAATACATTTGATCAATTATTTCTGGAAATATTGGGTCTGGAAAAACGATGCAATGTGTAAATTTGGAACCCGGAATCTATGAGCGCGAAATGTGTTCAGTTTTTTCTCTGATGAATCTCTAAAAGAAAATGAAACTATGCAAGAGAGTCCCACAATTGTTCTACTCTCCGAGAGATATAAACAGTTGATTACATTTTGTAGCTACACTAGAAGTGTAGATACAGTTACTCTAAACCCCAGATTATCCAATAAATATTATTCAGTGCATAGTTAATAAATTAAACCAAAGTCGTTTAACGTTGCTTTATCGTAGCACGTCGTGTTCAAGAGATAAATATAATTAAGTTACTGTTTGATTGAATTTATACACTTCCAGTTAAAAATAGAATTCTTAATTTGGCGGAATATTAATCGAAGGCCATGTCGAGCCTATAGATTTATTGATCTATGATGAGAAACTGTTTGTTGAAGAATTTTAAGTGGAAGTAAATATTAGAAAATATTATAGCAATTAATAGAAAATTAATATAATCATGAAGATAATATATCGATTTCAAAACAAGGACGAAATTAATAACAATAATTGTATTCAGTTCGATATTATTGCTAAATTTATCAGACTATTTTAAATATGATTACTATCGTGAAGTATATAAATGTAGCATAGACGTGTTGCTCGAGTGTCCGTTTATCTCAGCTTGATTCCAAGTTTCCTATCATTTGTTTGTAAATAGGTGCAAGAAAGGTTATGTAGTTAAGAAGGTCGGTTTGTAGTCACGTGTTTTCAGATTCAGTCCCACTGTGCGGCACTTTGGGCAAATGTCTTCGATCGTAGCTCCGAGTCAATCAAAACCAAAAGAGTGAATGTCGTAGACGGACACCGCGTGGAAATCGGTCATATATATATATATATATATATATATATATATATATATATGTAAAAGAAATAGTGGTACAACAAAAAATCAATGTTTACTGGAAATAGCAGTCGATAGCGATACGAAGCTATGTAAAGTTTTATTGAAATATATACTGGCAAAGATGTACGCAGGCAGCGAACTTTAAAAAAAATTCGTCTTATGTCTAGGAAGAACATCGGAAAAATGGACAACCCAGAATGGATAATCTAGGATCCGAGTTTTGGACCATCCAAAATATATTAGAAGAAACTTTCTCAAGGTGGCTTGCAGTGGGACTGAACCCAGAACCATGTAGCTGGGAAGCAAGCTTCCTACCACGCCGTCACTCCTGCGCCTGTTTATAATTTTATTAACTAATATAATCTTCTGTACCCAAATACTTGTATATGCATACATATACTTAAAATTTTCTTTGTTTGTTTATTTATTTATTTATATATTTATTCTTGAAATGCGTAACGGGCAACCCATTTGAAAGATATTCATTATCCACGTGAGATTGTAAGGGGAATTTCATTATCAGCGGCCTATAAATGTAAAGCCTTTAATTTGAAATCTGTTTGATAAGTGCCAATGCTCGAAACTCTCGGCCCTTGAGTTACTCTCAAACTTCTGGCCATTATTAATGAAATATAATATTATATATCGACGTATGTAATCTTACGCAGTATCTTTGTTTGAATTTAACTTTGGGAATATACTGCGATTTCACTGTAACTACCTTGAAACATCGGTAAATTCGTTATCGTTCAAACAGTATGTGATGAGTTGGGGTACAGTAATATGTTAATGGTTGTCAAACGAACGGCAATGTGCAAATTACTTTCATCATATTTGAATGATGAGAAGTATTCTATATACTCATAAGCTATTCACAGCTTGCAAGTTTTCAATGTGAAATGTACTTCAGTATTGAAAATTTTCATTACGCTCATGCTGTGTCGGTATGCTGCTAATTTTTAGTATAGTAACGTGCAGAGAAACACAAACAAACACATATGAATATGCATCTACAGACACACACACCAATACGAACCTCTCTCTCTCACTCTGTAGCTGCGCAGACTTATATGCAATTATATGTATATAAAATAATTTTCAACGTAAATAGAGAATATTCATATCTATTCATTCGATATCTTTCTTGAACGGTTCAAATGTAGTTAATAGGTTGCCTAAATTATCTTCAATATACGACAGTTTATTTGTATGTCTAATCTATTTTCACGGGTTATGACATAACCAAAGTTTCAATTAAACTCATTTTATGGCTTCTTACTTTTAATAAAGCAAGTACATTCTGATATATTTGGATATATGGTAATTTCAACATCTCTATTTACAACAAAATTTTGTCAGCACATTTAAACTAAATGTTTTACAGTAATACACACAGACGTACACGCACATATATATTGATGTATATATATATATATATATATATATATATATATATATATGTGTGTGTGTGTGTGTGTGTGTGTGTGTGTGTGTGTGTGTGTGTGTGTGTGTGTGTGCGCGCGCGTGTGTGTGTGTGTGTGTGTGAGTGTATTAAAGAGATTTGGTGTATAAGGTCGAAACAATGCGACAAGGTATAGAGTATGCTAAGAGAAAAAGGAAAAGGAAACAAAACAAAGTTGCAGTTTTACCTTGTATTTCTATATTTTGGGGTTATGATCCTTTCGTCAGGCATTGGGAAAATGCAAATGATAGAAAAGTAGTTTCAACGACTCTTCCAACCGCCATTTCCATATATGTCCTAAAGAAAAGGTTACAACCCCGAAATGTAGAAATACGAGGTAAAATTGCAGCCTTGTTGTTTTTCCTTTTCTTTTTGTGGTTTACTTTCAACTTTCTCACATTGTTCCGGCCTCACACAATAAATCTCTGTAAAGTTACATCACGCGATGCTTCGCCAAAACTACCTCAGTTTATATATATATATATATATATATATATAAACTGTATGTATGTGTATATATATATATATATATATATATATATATATATATATATATATATATACACACATACATACGACTCGGCAACGACACTCCGGTCTCGCACCATTTCCGCTCTAAGGGTCATTCTTTACAACACCTGTCTGTATTCGGATTGTCCTCACACAGGGGCCATCTAGACTCCCGTCTTTACCGTGAACATGGATTAAACTTCTCTCTTCGCTCCTTTGCACCGAATGGGCAAAGCTCTCCTCCTCTCTTCATCTAACCCCCTCCTCTCTCCTCAATTCCTCTCACACCTTCTTCCTCCCTTCACTACCACCCTCCTCTCTTACTCTGACACCTACTTCCTCTCTACACTCCTACCCGTCCTCCCTTCGACACTCCCCTTCATCGTCACCCCCTCCATCGTTATCCCACCCCTACACATTCCAACACCACGCATACACATTCGAACCCCACCATCACTATACATCCCATCCCACCTCATCCCCTACATTCCACTCCCACACACCCAACCCACCCCACTCCCACATACCCACCCACCCCACATCTCACCCTTGCTTCCCCAACCCTTGCTTCCCCCATCCATGCTCCCACCCACCCTTACTTCTCCCACCCTCGCTTCCACCACACTCCAAAACGACCACACCGCACCACACATCACCATCCCACACACCGAGGCTATAGCAGAAGACACTTGTCCAAGGTGCCACGCAGTAGGACTGCACCAGGAACCATGTGATTGTTAAATAAGCTAAGCTACTTACCACACAGCCACTCCTGCTATATATATAAATTGAATTAGTTTTTTGCGAAGCGTTGTGTCGTATAACTTTTATATATATAGTCTTAGCGTTTCAAAATAAACAAAATATTTTTAAGCATCTATTCCACTTTCCCTATTAGTTTTCATTTATAATGTCTACTACAATGCGTTTTCTCGAACTCTAATTAAATGGCCACACTCTGAGCATTTATTATAATTCTTGGCTATGTTGCGACATCGTTTAGCTTTGTCCAACTGTTTCTAGTTTATTAAAATCGAAGTGAAAATTATATGTTGGCTGATATTAAAGGAACAAATGTAATAAATATGGATGTAAACTCAAGAAATTTGCGTGAGAAAAAGGAAAATAATATGGATGTTTCGAACATAAAAGCCCTCTATCAAGATAACGAACAAAGATAATGCGAAAGAGAATATGCTCAGGTATTTCTTTCGAAGAACCATAATAATAATGGATGAATAATAATAGATGAAGAAAGAGGGTGGTTTGACGTATTGCCTGTGTATAGAAGTGAAGGAAAAATGATCATGGGTACAAATTTCGGAAATGTAGGCCAATGTATCATGCTATATTTAAATGTTATGAAAGAGTTCACTTGTATACTAAACTTTGGGGAAGTTAAGAAAATCTATAATAGAATATATAAAGTAATGTAGAAAGATTTACGGAATATTTCGTTTTTGAATTGAAGAATATCCCAGGGGATTTACGAGATGTTTTCAAGAGGTAGTGTTGGTGTAGTTTGCTATTTATGATTGCTATCATTTCAAATTGAGAGAAACCGGAGTTAATGGGCAAATATTATCTTTTATTGCATTCTGATCTGTAACAACACGTGTAACATTACAGAAGCGTACGCCAACTTCGCCTTTACTATAATACCCCTGTCTAAAATGATTTACAGCAGAACAAACCTTTTATGGCACGACGAACCAGGCCGGTAGAAGAAAGAAAGAGCGATGGGAAGTTTTAGGAAGGTAGTATGCTGCGATTCGAATGTACTACTATTAGAGACAATCCCTAAAGATGAATGAAACAACTTAAAAAACTAAGTGGCTGTTTCCATTCACAAAATGAATTGAAAGGTATTGTATCTGACTTTTAAAATGTGTATGGTAAAGAATGTGATTCTCCGGGGGATGAAATAGCAAGCAATCCGATTTAGGGTGGCTGTTATCCAATATACGGAATCTCCGAGGCGGCTTACCTGTTATTTACACATGATAATGTAACATAAATGTCAGTTAAACACGGCACACTATTATATCGATCGCACAAGTGTTGCAACAATTGTGAAATACATTATTATTGTTGTTGTTATTATTCTTGTTATCGTTGTTGTTGTTGTTGTTGCTATTATTATTATTATTATTATTATTATTATTATTATTATTATTATTATTATTATTATTATTATTATTATTACTACTACTACTACTACCACCACTACTACTACTACTACTACTACTACTACTACTACTACTACTACTACTACTACTACTACTACTATTATTATTCAGGCGGCGAGCTGGCAGAATATTTAGCACGCCGGGTGAAATGCTTAGCGGTATTTCGTCTGTCTTTACGTTCTGAGTTCAAATGCCGCCTGAGTCGACTTTGACTTTCATCCTTTCGGGGTCGATCTAATCGACTTAATCACTTTCCCCAAATTTGAGACCTTGTGCCTTCAGTAGAAATTATTATTATTATTATTATTATTATTATTATTATTATTATTATTATTATGAGCTGGCAGAATCTTTGGCACGCTGGAGAAAATGCTTAGCCGCATTCCGTCCGTCTTCATGTTCAGATTTCAAATATCACCGAGATCGATTTTGCATTTCATCCTTTTGGTGTCGTTGAAATAAATACCAGTTGAAACCTGAGTCGATGTATTTGCCTTACCCTCCTCTCTGAAATTTGCTGGCCTTGTGTCGAAATTCGGAAACATTATCATTATGAAGGCGGTGAGCTGACTGAGTCGTTAACATACCTGGCAAAATACTTAGTGGTATTTCGTCCGTCTCTATGTTGTGTGTTCAAATTCCGCCGAAGTTGACTTTGTCTTTCATCCTTACGGGATCCATGAATTAACTACCAATGAAACACTAGGGTCTATGTAATCGACTTATCCCCACCCACACACCAAATTTCAGGCTTTGTGCCTTTCGCGGAAAGTATTATTATTGTTGTTGTCGTTAAGATGGCTAGTTGGCAGAGTCGTTTTAAGTTTAAATTCTTCCAGGGTCGACTTTGCCTTTTATCCTTTCGTAGTTGATAAATTAACTACCAACCAAACGCTGCGCTCACAGTAATCGAATTTTCCCTCCCACAAAATTTGAGGCCACGTAGCTATTGTGGAAAGTGTTGGTATTTCTCAAGAGCATCGGCAATTTTACTTAAACCTCACCATTTTTCGCTTGGACAACAACAACATACATTTGATGTATACTACTTTTACCAAGCTTTTCTTTGTATGAGGAACTATGGTGAAAAAGTTGGTACAGCAGACAAGGAAAGAATTTTTCTCACACCAATTCAAAATCAACATGAAATTCTGCAAGAACCACAACCAAAATGAGCAGCCTAAGGAAAACGCGTTGATGTACAGCAAACTTCATAAACGTAGGTAAAAATTGCGCTGTTGAACTTTCCGCTTCTCGTGGAGATTAGAAAGGAAAATGTCCATAAGTTTCATAGTATTGTAGTATACATACATACATACATACATACATACATATACGTGTGTGTATGTGAACATATGTGTGTGTGTGTGTGTGTGTGTGTGTGTTTGTGCATGTGTTTGTGTTCCAAAAAAAAACAATGATGTGTATATCATTTATAACTCACACTTGCAGCGGGGTTTACTCTCGGAGTCCAAATTTCATGTGTTAAAAATCGCATTCAAAATTATGTTAGCGGACCGTCGGACACAACTGTTTTTGTTTAATGTTTCTTCTTCAGTGGCAGACACCACACCACCTAAGTCATTTTGACCACGCTTTACTACAAAAGTACCACCCAGTGAAATTGAACCCGGGACCATGTAACTGAAGGCAAACTTCTTAACGAGACAGTAATGTTTGCAGCCAATTTGTCACCAAGAACTATTTTGATGCTTTGCTTTCATCTACATCTCATATCTTTAAATTAATCGGCTTATAGTGTTCAATCTTTGTTTTACCTATCTGCAGAGAAATTTCTTTTTGTATTTTTTTTATTTCCTAAATATCTGTGCCTAACTTTTCTGTAATTTCTTTGTAATGCTTTGCTATTCAGATCAGTATCTTATCCTACCTGATATGGCTAATGTATTAATTTCTCTAATCTCATTTCTGATATCGAGTTCAGTATTTTAACACTAACCTGACACTTCTAAGTATTTTCATTTTAATAATTTTCGTCTTCATTTCTATTTGTTGTGCCATATCAATATCATATAGTCCCTGAGTACGTATACTGATATTTCCATTCTAAATATCTGATTTCTCTGTGAAAATCTAACTTAATATTTTCATATTTTCATTTCTAATTACTTTTCCACTTCTGAGAATATCTTTGGCTCAAATGACTAAGCCCATATTCATATAGATATCACAATGGAATTAAAGTGTAGATTTAGGAGGTTCTTCAAATTGCTATTATCTTTTGGACTAAATTATCAATAGACAGAATATGGCATAGAGATCGTCCATAACTTTTGTAACTATTTCTAATTCAATTCAACAAAATTGTGAATGGACTCATTAGAGCAGCTGTAATAGCTAGAATCCTAAAATATATTCAGTTTTCATGGGGAATGAGCACATATAAAGTTATGTTGTGATATTTATCGTGTATTGATTGCATAGATTGTGTATTGTCTGGATTGCGTTATAGTATTTGATAGTAATTCTGTAGAGTATGTATTGTATGAATTGTATATGTGCATGCTATTTATTGGTCTATTTTTACTGTGTGGCTTAAGTTGGCAATGTTGTATCTGAAAAATTAGGGATTGTGTGTGGAATACTTAGAATTAGCGCCTGCGTTTTGAGGATTCATGTTATATTGTTGCTCTTTATTATTAGTTTAAACTTTGTTATGTATATATCACTGTGTCCTCATTGTTACTATATATATCTCAAACTCCGTTTCTCGACGTAAACATCCTACAGCTCTTTTTGTTTTGTATTTCCACTTTGTCTTATCTCAAAAGTTTGACGCCGTTCTGGCTTAAAATGGAATTATTATTAATTTTATTGCTCCCACAAACTTCTGGCAGAATCGTTACCACGCCGAACAAAATGCTTTGCTGAATTCTTTCATGGCTCTCGACATTCTGAGTTAAAACGCCGCAAAAGTCAACTTTTCCTGTCATTCTTTCGGGATAGATAAAATAAGTACCAGTTGTGTACTGGGGCCATTATAAACGGCTTCTCTATTCTCTCAAATTTGCTGGACTTTGCTAAATTTAGAATAGATTACTAGACGAAATAGTATGTGTTCTGCTCTAATGTCCTCTGCTCACATTCGGCTGAGTTCAAATTTGCTTTTCATCATTCCAAGATCGTTGAAATAAATTACCATAACTGCTTAATTCATCCCAGCAATTGTTTATCCTTCAGTCTTTGTATGAAATTAATATTTTTCAAAGATATATTCTATCTGGACGGCATTTCTCCCAGTGGTAGTTAGAATGGTGCAGAGGAGCATGTAGTGCTCAGCACCTGAAATGAAATCTTGGCATTTTTGATACGAATCTAAAGTCGGCGACCTGGCAGAATCGTTAGCACGCAGAGCAAAGTGCTTAGTGGTATTTTATTTTCTGAGTTCAAATTCCGCCATGGTCTATTTCGGGTTTGCAAGGAGAACGTGAAGAGTCCGAAAAAATGCGGCTAAACATCTTGCCAGCGTAGTAGCGATTCTACCAACTGGGGTTGATGTAACTGACTATACTCCTCACCCGAAATTTCAGGCCTTGTACCTGTAGTAGTAAGAATTATTAAAGGCATTGAGCTTGCAGAATCATTAAGACACCGGCCAAAATTAGTGGGATTTTGTCCGGCTTTTCGTTCTGAGTTCAAATTCCGCCGACGTCGACTTTGCCTTTCATCGTTTTGGTGTCGATAAATCAAGAACCAGTAAAGTACTAAGGTGCATATGATCAACTATAATCTCTCCCCACAAATCCAAGGCCTTGTACCTATATTAGAAAGGATTATTGATACTAATCTAACAAACACAAACTGTGCTTCTTTAGCAATAAAACGGATTTTGAATGTTATCAATTTATTGGGATATTTTCTTGTCTTTGTCGAAGCATATTTTTTCTTTCAGTCATCTAGGAAAACAATAACCATCTTTTATGCACGTAAATGTGCGCATTATATGAATAACACACCCCAAACATAATTGTTTCAAGTTTCGGAACAAAGCCAACAGTTTTAAGGGGAGGGGCTAGTTGATTACATCGAATCCAGTGCTCAACTGGTATTTATTTTATAATCTTTTCTACTCTTGGCACAAGGCCCGAACTTTTTTATGGAGGGGGCCAGTCGATTAGATTTACTCCAGTACGCAACTGGTACTTAATTTATCGACCCCCGAAAGGATGAAAAGCAAAGTCGACCTCGGCGGAATTTGAACTTAGACCGTAAAGACAGAGGAAAATATATCGCTAAGCATTTGGCTCGGCGTGCTAACGTTTCCGCCAGCTCACCGCCTTACATATATGCAGCATTGAAGTATTGATTATCAGCGCTAAAGACTTCACGTCCACCATGTGACTATGTTTTCATATTTTCCATATCCCTAGTCAATTGTCTGTATTTATGTTGGCATTGCAAGCCTGAGAAAAATGTCAGCTAGTTTATTCTTTTATTCTTTTATTCTTTTACTTGCGGCCTTAAAGGGTATTAGTCAAAGAAGTCGACCCCAGGACTTATTCTTTGTAAGCCTAGTACTTAATTTTTTCAGCCCTCTTTTCCGAGCCGTTAAGTTATAGGGACATAAACCAAGCAGCATCGGTTGTCAAGCGATTGTGAGGGACAAACACAAACACACAGATACACACAAATACATACATACATACATACATACCCACATACATATATGTATATATATATATATATATATATATATATATATATATATATATATATATATATATATATATATATATATATATATACGACGGGCTTCTTCCAGTTTCCGTTTACAACATCCATTCATAAGGCTTTGGTCGGCCCGAGGCTATAGAAGAAGATACCTGTACAAAGTACCCCGCAGTGGGACTGAACCCAGTACCATGTGGTTGGGAAGCAAGCTTCGTACCCCACAGTCACGCCTCCGTGGACTAAATCCATGTTAATATCATTACCTATCCTTTATGTCTCTGTAACAGAGTCTAAACTCATGAAATCCTTTAAAATAAATTCCCGGTCTTCCCTCCACCTGTAAGAGGAACCCTTAAACATATTAAACGCGAAGTTCCTCATCATAGGAGTTCTTAACCAGTTTTCGCTTATGGATCCCTTTCGTTCCTACTTTACTGTACTGGACCCCCAAACGCATTTGAAATTTAAAAAGATTAACATATTTTTATAATTAAATTCTAGTAGGTATTGTATCTAAAAATTGTTAAAATATTTTCTGTATTGTAGAAATATATGATTTATTGCATATAATTTATAACAACTAACTCGGATATGGACACCCCGTTGGTCATGTGGACTCCGCTTGAGAACCACTGGACTTCAGACCATGAAAGATATAACAATTATGACATGAATACTCTAAAACCGAAACAGGATATTATTTACTGATGGCGTCGTTAAAATATTCACTATAAATTCCTCTAAAATCAATGCATCACTGAGTGAAATGTACACGTTCTTTGAGCAACACTCATACCTGGTTCTCAGATCCTTGGATGAGCAACTCTTATAGTCATTTTGACCCAGTGATTAAAAATATTGATTTAAGCGTAGTTTTAATAAATGAAGCCCTTTATCAGCACTGCTGAATATATTGGTTCCGGAATATCCTTTACAGTGTATATTCTAAAAAATAGGGATAACTTTACAGTAATAAGGAGTACATTAATTAATGGAAAATATGGAACACATTCAGAGTACAGAAAATCCTGGCTGAATAATGTCAGATTGAGTACAATAAGTATTTATTTAGTGAAATCCGGTTTTATTGCCAATGAAGCAACGGTGTTTAGGCTGGTGTTCTGATCTAATTATGAGTTTGTATATGAGTGTCCTTAGCTGCTTTGGAATTCTATGATGATGAGCAATATCGAGATGCTTACTTGGTAATGAATGTGTTAAGTGCAGTTTTTTTAATTAATATAAAGTACTATTCACTTACGAAATATTATATGTATGAGAAAGTGAGGTGTGGGTTTTGAAAGAAGAATACTAGAGTAAGTGGTGGGCTTGGGTTACTTAAGGAGAGATGACTGGTGTGACAAGTTGTAAGAAGAGACAGCAGTGAAATATGAATAAAATATCGCTTTGTATTTCGAGTTTTAGCTACATATATACATATATATGCCCATTCATATATGCATGCATCCTTATA
The DNA here is from genome assembly GCF_046866305.1 of Octopus bimaculoides. Classification (NCBI taxonomy): domain Eukaryota; kingdom Metazoa; phylum Mollusca; class Cephalopoda; order Octopoda; family Octopodidae; genus Octopus; species Octopus bimaculoides. The sequence continues at coordinate 81,524,957 of NC_142936.1, read as the reverse complement.
TATGATCATAGTCATATCTCCTCCTCCTCCTCCTCCTCCTCCTCTTGTTCTTCTTGTTCTTCTTCTTCTTCTTCTTCTTCTTCTTACTATTATTATTATTATTATTATTATTATTATTATTATTATTATTATTATTATTAAGGCGCCGAGCTGGCAGAATCATTAACGCGCAGGACGAAATGCTTTGCAACGTTCTGAGTTCAAATACCACCGAGGTAGACATTTATCTTTCATCCTTTTGGGGCCGATGAAATAATTACCAGTTGAACACTGGGATCGATGTAACTGACTCATTCCCTTCCCCAAAATTAGTGCCCTTGTGGTAAAATTTAAAGCAATTCTTCTTCTTCTTCTTCTTCTTCTTCTTCTTCTTCTTCTTCTTCTTCTTCTTCTTCTTCTTCTTCTTCTTCTTCTTCTTATTATTATTATTATTATTATTATCATTATTATTATTATTCAGTAGTTTTATTTTTATAACGTGCTTTCACTTCACTACCGAGCGCAGCTCTGTGCGCCTTGGGTATGTGCTGTGGTTTGCTGTGGTGCTCTTATGGTTACTGTATTGAAAGTGTTTTGCGTAGGATGTGTGCAGTGCCCAGTAGTGCAATTTTCTGTATGTTATATATATTTGTAAGTCCTGGTGTTTTTGTTATGTATTTGTCTGAATATTTTTTTTTATTATACCTAAGGCACCTACTATGATAGGAATTGTTTCTGTTTTTAGATTCCACATTCGAGTTACCTCTATTTCCAGGTCTTTGTATTTTGAAAGTTTTTCCATTTCTTTTAGGGAAACCTTGTCATCTGCTGGTATTGATACATCAATTAGAAAGCATTTTTTTTCTTCATGATCTTTGACAACTATATCTGGTCTATTGGCCTTAATTTCTCTATGTGTGTGTATTGGCATATCCCAGAGTATGGTTGCTTTCTCGTTTTCTGTGACCTTTTCTGGCGTGTGTTTATACCATCTTTTTTCTGTTGTTATTCCATAGTGTTGACATAGCTTCCAGTGTATATAGGTCCCAGCTCTGTCGTGTCTGTGAATATATATATATATATATATATATATATATATATATATATATATATATATATTATTATTATTATTATTATTATTATCGTTATTATTATTATTATTTAAGGCACCGAGTTGGCAGACTGAGATCAAATTCCGTAGAGTTGGACTTTACCTTTTATCCTTTCCGGTCCAATAAAATAAACACCACCAGTCAACTACCGGTGTCGATGTAATCGATTTAACCCCGACCCAGAAATTGCTGGCCTCGTGCCAAAATCATCATCATCATCATTATAACCTCCATGCTCCGGGAGTCTTGCATACGTAGCGACCTTGCTATCTGCAGCCTACGGTTCCACGCTATCTGTTCCTTTCAACTGGGAGTGGGTGTAAATTGGACACCATTCACACCATTACTTGATCAAGTAGCAGTAAATTTCTGGAATTGGGGTAATTATCGATTTCCATTCCTTACCATTGATGGCCTGGTGCCTAACTTATATAAACCACTGTTAAGAAGGTTGAGATCTTGCTGAATCAGTATTTTTTCCGACTCTTCACATTCTGAGTTCGAATTCTATTGACATCGACTTAGCCTTTCATTCGCTTGGGTTCGGAGTCAATAAGACATAGCACCCAATAAGTGCTGGAGTTGATGGTATCGAATTACCCCAGTTTGGAGTATGGAATTTACTTCCATAACTTTCTCTTACTAATCTTCGGCAAGAATCTGTCTAATTCCAATTTAATACCAAAATAATTTTTACAGAAATCTTGTTGTATCTAATTCTTGCTTGACTGTGGGGAGAAGTTCGAATATAGTATATAGAGATACTTAGACTGGCTTGCTCTTGTTATATTTGAGATGCAAATCCTCAGTCGATAATCTAGGCTCCGAAAGGGGGTCTATGCTTCATGAACGCCAACACAGGCGCGTTTTCATTAACTGTTTCCTTCCTCAATACAAATTTGCTTAGCGATAAGAAAATGTCTGCTTCAATGGATATATTAACGGAAAGAGTTCTCTTACAAAAAAGACAAAAATATGAAGGAAAGAATAAATGATTAGATGCTAGAGTGCCTATCACGTATTCTGTTACAATATCGTATATTAAATCAATTAGATACTGACATTGAGAGATGACTTTGCATTAATCTATTTGACCTCAACAAATTTCTGTATCACATGTTTCATGTGACAGAAACAATATTAAGCGAGAAATCCAATTGTTTTTTCGGGGTTAGCATAACAACTTAACAAGTATCTAATACAGAAAAAAAAAATTACGCACGCGGAATAGTTTACACAAAATTGCGCCTTTGATTTACGCCCAGTAAACATTTTGAATCAATTGCATGAAATGGAATTCATATCTGAACACACAGACACACGCACAGACACACACACACGCACACACACACACACACACACACACACACACACACACACACACACACACACACACAAATATTCACACAGACACACACTCACATACAAACACATACATATATACACCTACACAAACACGCATATACACACACAGACATTAATTTCGTTCTTTATATCATGCACAATATATGACAGAAGGCTTGTAAAATGGTACAAATGGAAGACTAGTGGAATGATAGAAGTTTTAATGATATTCTTTAGAGATACATAATAGTAAGATATCGACATATTCTTGATTTCTCTATAAAACTGGATTGTTACGTACTGGCTTTCATCCCACGTCATGACATTATTGTGAATCGACATAGGAATAGAGCTAACGCAATAAATTTTATAAATGTTTTTCAATCAATAACGTTATTCAATGTAAATCCATAGAATTACGTTCTCTTTTAAAGAATTAATCCCTTTAGGCACACTTTTATGCATTGCTTTGAGGAAAAAGAATGACAAATGTAAAATAGTGTTTTATATTATTAGATATACCAAAAACAAAATGGCTACCGTTGAGGAAAACGTTGGGTGTCTTCTTTCAATTAACAAAGCGGATATTTCAAGCTGATGATTTGCATAACGTTTTTAGGTTAACATGAAATAAAATCTGCATTCCATTTATTTCATACACTTCCTAATGTGGGGACTGAATTTCTTTTCTGCTTATGGCGACAACTTGCAAAGTTTAACCTGAAAGATTCTTTTTAAAAGACTTCAAAATTAATTCTACTTGATTTCTATTTATTAAATTTTACATTCAACGATGAACACAGAATACAATCCAATATTAAGTGAAGACAAAACAAAATTTTTAAGTGCTTATTTGAGTCATCTTTTTTTTTTAGAACGACAATCTACTCCTAATGAAATCTAATACAAAATGATATTATAACGCGAAATAATAACGACCCTGTATATAATTATATACATAAATTTTATATACACCTTAGATTCTGAGTAAAATAACAACGGATTGAGAATAATTGACACGAATAAAATATAACATACCTATGTTTTACTTGGAGTTTTACTCTGAATATTTTTTTCTCTTGAAGTTTTCGTGGTTTTCAAATCGTAGCTATTTAATTTAGCATTGTGTCTCTGTTCAAATATCCACATCAAAGTAAAAGTAAATATACGTATTATAATTTTCCTCTCCATCAATAATACAGGAATGTGAAATTCAGTCCCATCTTATGCAGAAAATAATGATAATTAACAAAAGAATTCGTAGTGTTTCTTGAGATTGATTTAATTTCAAGATAGGAAATGAGATTCTAAAAAGAAGACTACAAGGTGTTTCTGAAAGATTGGATAAACAAGAGGCGATATCTCTGTTTATACAATTAAGTTACTTATGTAGCTTCGAACTGGATTACACTCTATTTCTGAGATACTCGCTGACCACGAATTCAATACATATATGTACGTGTGTGCATGTGTGTGTGTGTGTGCATGCGCGCGTCTGTGTGTATGCGCTTGTGTGTGTATGTATGTGTATACATATGCGTTTGCGTATGTGCATTTAAACTACTTTGAGTGTAATTGGGGCATTAACTTGAGTATTTAGTAGACGTAGATATTTTTATACACATTTTGCTTCATACCTCCAATCAGAAGGCATGTTTATATGGGTATATTTGTATTTAAATCAAGCTTATTATAAATATAAAATAACTGGCTTACTTACTATTTACATACTACTCACATACACATACACACACACACACACACAGACATACACATACACACACATACACACATACACACACACACACACATACACGCATATATGTATATACGTTTATGGATTTGTGTTGCAAGATTCCTGGTGTTAAACCGTGTGTTGAAACAGATATTAATGTATTTCGGGATGGTCATCTATTTTTTTTTTTGCTGGGGGATGAGGTGGCAAATAAACACATGAAAATGGACTAAGTGGAGCAAGAGCATACACGAGGACGGAAAGTGTCACTGAAGAGGTCGCAAACGTATGACGAAAGATTTCCGAGTGCATGTGTTTATTTGCGCCCCCACCAAGGAAGACGATATATATATATGCATATATGCATACATATATATACATACATACCTACATACATACATGCATACACACACATATGGCGGTGGTTTGGTGGCAGAATCGTTAGCACACCGGATAAAATACCTAGCGGCACTTCTGTGTTGAAATTCCGCCGCGGTCAGCTTTGCCTTTTATCCTTTGGAGGACGATAAAATAAGTACCAACAAGTTGGGAGCTTCGGTCGATGTAACCCACTTAACCCCGACCCCGATATTTCAGGCCGTGTGAAAGCTTTTGACCAAGTTATGTACATATATGGAGTGATGTATCTTTGCTCATGATCTATAATCTATCTGAAAGTTACCATAAGTTTCGCGACGTCAGTTGCACTGGACAGTGAAAATGTTTCATCACATACGCTGGCCGGAAGCTTTCTCTTAATTTAAAAGTTGCGACGTTTTATAGGTTTCTCTCAAACTTGCTGCATAGAAAGAAGTGAAACAGGTTTTTCTCTCCCAAAGAATTATTGATATGGTCCCATTTCCGGGAGGTATGAAGTTTCCTTAACGCTTGATCGCCATTGGATTGCTTTATTTTGATATCCTGTCACTGTTTTCTAGATTTCTTCTAAGGTTTAATTAAATTAACGTCTTCTCTTTCTCTAAACAAGATCACGGAGACATCCTTGCCGATGCTCAATCCTCCAAATTTCTAAGTTCTTTATTTTTGTAACGTATTTCAATAGTTATCTTTCCGTTTTATATTTTCTAAATTTCTTGTACGTAATTTTTACCCCGCCTGTCCAAATACCTTCTCCTTGCGCACATAAAGTCTCCCCAAAATTTCCAGCTCACAGTATTTTTGGCAGACATTCCTCTTTGCATCATATTTGTTCGACTGCATCATGAGCAATCACAGCAAATAAGTTATTAAATTTTTCTTTCTAATTTATCAGACTCACATTGAGCGAAGATCTTGTAACAAATTAGTCTGGCTTGTTGATCAATTAGAGCAGTTAATTATCTTCTGTAGCCAGCTTGTCTTATATTAATAGATAAAGTGCTTCAACATACCAAGTAATTTAACATTATATACCTCGCACCCAGCATATAGATGTGATCTTCTTTCTAAAGCCACGATGTAATTAAATAGAGGAAGTTTTTGAAAACTTCTTCATACGATATATCTTAGCCTGCAGGTTATATCATTTATAAAGTTTCCAACAATTTCGTCAGCTTGATAATTTTTTTCTCAAATACATGTTTCGGAAGTTTTACGGTAACAACCTTTAAGCTGCGATATTTTTAATTTGATTACAATCGAATAACTACAAAATATGATTCCTGTTAATATTATGACGATAACACAGAATAGATAAAATAAAAATGCTATCCAGCAAAGTATGACCACAATTTATGAGCATTTAAATATATATTTTTAAAATTGAAACTTATGACCATTCTATATGTATAAAGGTCATTGATTTATATATATATATATATATATATATATATATATATATATATATATATATATATATATATATATATATATATATATACACACATATATATTTGAATGAAATTGTCCATTGTTTCAGTATAAACGGAAACAATCAATAACATTTTGTTATAAATAAAATAAATAATATCTCTGGAATATTGAAAAACTAATTCATAATATTTCGTCTGCACGAAAGTCAAAAGCGTGACCTCTCCACCAAGAAAACGTACACTTTAATAAATTAAGTTGATATTATTTACCATGAATACATTTGAGATTACAACTGAAGCCAACCAGACTTCAAATGATTTTAAGAACTGATATACATACATACATGCATACATACATACTTATATGCTTTTATATACACAGACATATATGTTTTATACTAAATAGACATACACATATATGAATATGTTTGTGTCAGTGGAATCATATAAACACACACATATATATATATGTATATTCATTTTTTTTCTCTCTGTTTATTTTCTCTTATTCCTTTCTGCTGAAGAGCGTAGGCCCGAAAGTAAAAGGCATATTCATTTTTCCTTGCTTCTTTCTCATACATCTATCTTTGTCTTCCGTTTTTCTATAACTTTCAACTACACACACATATATATTCTTTTATCAGTCATTTGACTGCGGCTATGCTGACGCTCCGCTTTTAGTCGAAGAAATCGACCCCTGGACTTATTCTTTGTAAACCTAGTACTTATTCCATCGGTCATGTTTGCCGGACTGGTAAGTTACAGTGACGCAAACTCACCAACGTCGGTTGTCAAGTAATAGTGGGAGTCAAATACAGACACATATACATACATACACACACACACACACACACACACACATGCACACACACACACACACACACACACACACACACACACACACACACACACACACGCACGCACATATATATAAATATATATACTCTCTGCTTGTTTCTTTCTGTGTTCCTTTCTGTGAAAGAGCGTAGGCTCGAAACGTTAAAGACATTTTCGATTCCCGAGCATTATACTAATACATCTGTTTGTTTTCTACACCACCTCTCTATATGGATGTTTGGGTGATTCCCTTCGGTCATGAATGACCATGAGATTGCATAAAGAAAGTTAACCTCCGAGGCACAAGTCCGGGCAAGGTTTTTTTATGGAAGACCAGCAGTCACCCATGCATACCAGCATACCCTCTCCACTCCACTGATTTTATCCAAGGGAAAGGCAAAGGTTGATACATCTTGGCACTAGTGACGTCGCAACTCATTTCTACAGCTGAGTGAAGTGGAGCAACTTGAAATAAAGTGTCTTGCTCAGGAACACAACTTCCTTAACTTTATAAATAAATGCATGAAATTTTGTTTCAATATAAAGGACATAATGGTAATTAATATGTGCAAATCAACGTTTGCAACACCACTACATCACTTATGAAAAATGACCGCTTAAATGGCAGCCATTTTCGCCTACGCACGCTGTGCTCTTTCTAAAACTTGCACTATAACACCCTCAAGAGTTTCAGACCCAATTCTCTGATTTCTCTATTGATGTTCTTCTTCAGTTACATCAGGGTCTCTGGCTTGTTAACGTAAATCCTCTCTTTTAACTACCCCCAGAAGAAAAAAATCCGTGCTAGTCAAGCAATCCGTAATAAAGACATAAAACAACTTACAAGGACAATAGTGGTTTACTGAGACGGAATGTTGTGGATTTTTTTCCGTATCGATGTACGATAAACTGAAAAATTTTCTTTTTGTACATGTTTCCGATGCTTCAAGCTGAGGGTTTTTGCCGGAAAGATAAACTATGGAGAAAGAGAAAGAGAAATAATGAAGAAAGTAAAAAAGAACGGCCGAAAAACAAGTACGTAAAAAATGAATTAAACGAACTCCGAAAAATCAGTTGTAACGCCATTTAAAAAAGCAGGTGACCAAATGAAGGCATCAATAAATAATCAGACTGCAAGAAGAAACGCATATCACCCCAAGAAAAGTTTGTTGGTGTGATGCGGCGTTTGGTAATGTTTTGTGTATGTGCGTGCGTGTGTATGTGTGTGTGTGAGTGTGTATGCCTGCATGAGTTTGCATGTGAATGTGTAGTGTTGTTGTGCTTTTACGTGTGTGTTGTAACTGGTGAGTATAGATGCGGGCTGGTGTGTGTAATATGTGTGTGTATTTTTGTTATGCTGTCAGTTAGCTATTATGTGTTTGCATTTGCGCGTGTCTACTAAGGATAATATTTTGGCGCTTTTTTGTGCGTGTGTATGTATGTGTGTGTGTTTATGTGTGTGTGTGTGTAAGTTTGTGTGAAGTTTTACAGCGTGTGTAATTTGATCAGTTGTGCACTATTGCGTATGTGTGTTTAGTTTCTTTAGGAGTGTTTCATCGTCTACTTGCGTATATGTGCGAGTGATATAGAGACGTGTGTGCTTCGCTCATGCGTGTGTATGTGTGTGTGGAATCGTATGTGCTTCGCTTATGTGTGTGTGTAGAGAAAGATCAACATGTGTGCAAGGGCAGCGTGTGTACCGTTAAAACGTGCTTGCGTGTGTTACAACACACATGTGGCTTGGTAAGTGTCTGATTATGTATGTGTGTTTTATGTAAGTAAGTGCCTGTGACATTATATATTAATGGCGGGTGATTGTTTTCATGTGTGGATATTTCGTCTGTTTCACTACAGAATAGTTTGAATAGAATATGGTGCTTCGTGCAATCTCCAGCGTCGTGTGTTTCGGAAAATGTTTCTCGCAAATGAGTTTGAGAATTATATCTGTGGGGAAAATCATTTCCGATTTAGAACCCCCACCACATTGTGCTTCCTATTAGCACGCAAAGTACACATTCTATAAATCTCCGCCAAACAAATCCACCAACCCCTTTCTATTTTTCATCTATATTATCCAGACGACCGTCCTTATAAACTTCACTTTAAAAGCAACTATAGAGTCTATTCAACTTGTTATGCTTCTATCGCACCTGAATATTAGCGATTAATATTTCCTATGTTGCTGAACGAATCTCTTATTCTCAAATTAAAATTACAAAACGAAACAGAAAATTACTTAGCGAAGTTAATGTATTGTTTCGCTAATAGATTATTTCGCCGAAGAGTGGTGAGACATAGAATATTGGAATTCATATAATTAAACATTGGTATTCGTTTAATTCTTTGTTTCTTTCGAAAAAGAAATAAGTTTGTTTACTGTTTTAAAATTATATACGTTTAGAAACTTTTGTCTGTTTTGTTCTGTTTTTTTCTTACTCATCTGTACACAAGTGTCGTTAATAAACAATAACAACAGCAGCAGCAACAACAAAACAACAATAACAACAACAGCAACAATCACAACAACAGCAGCAACAATCACAACAGCAACAACAACAACAACAATAATAATAATAATTTCAAATGTCGGCACAAGGCCAGGGATTTCGGGTGGGGGGGAATAAGAGGTGTTACCTTAGTTCACTGGTAGTGAACACCTGACACGGTAGTACATCTCCAGCGTTAGAAGCTGTGCAAAGGCAATAATAATAATAATATTAATAATAATAATAATAATAATAATAATAATAATAATAATAATAATAATAATAATAATAATAAAGAAAAGAAGTTCTTAAGGCCTTCTATCATGCCATGTGTTTCCCCACGCATAAATCTAATACTGTAAAAACCTATTTAAATTGGAGACAGAAACACCTTGAAGTAAGACCGTAGATAGACAGTAACAAACTTGCCAACGTCAGAAGAAACATTATGAAAAAAGAAAATACTAACCGAATTAGAGATTGACCAAACTGAACTTTCAGTAAGGGATAAAAGGTACGAAGTTGCAGCTAAAAAAGGTACTACAGAGGAAATAATTATAGACCAACCCAGGTCTGATGAAAATGCAGTGATGTTTGAAAGAGTTAATGTAACTGATAAGCAAAGTGAAATACTCTTTGAACCAACCATAGACACTAAGGCAGATGAAAATCGATTAGATGAAAAAAGTCACACAGAAATTGACCCAACTGAACTACATGATCTAAAAAATCAAATCGTGATTGAATGGCTGAAAATTAAAGAAACCAGTATGAATGAACATGACACTATCGATAATACTCAAGACAGAGATGAATGTAAGAAACAGGATCGAAGCGATCAATATTTTAACCACACCGGTCGTGACTTACAGTTTCTTAAACTTTCTCTAAAACGATACTACGTGCAAAACCAAATATATGACATCTTAGGAATAACACCAGCATGAACTTCTAACTTGTTGTCTCTTGTGGTCTCTAGGTGAGACTTGGAACCAACTTGTACAAATATAAAGCAAAAGTCAAGCATATAATAATAATAATAACAATAATAATAATAATAATAATAATAATAATAATAATAATAATAATAATAATAATCCTTTCTTCTATAGGCACAGTAGTAGTAGCAACAGCAGTAGTAGTAGTAGTAGTAGTAGTAGTAGTAGTAGTAGTAGTAGTAGTAGTAGTAGTAGTAAAAGCATTTATGATATTTGTATGCCTTCTTACATAATGAGATCGACGCGGATGATTTTTTTTCTGTTTCTTTAGTTCGAAATGTGGGTGGCAAGAAAATTCCAAACTGTTTTGTAGTTCTAACACTGAGGAAGAAGGACTGATTGAAGTATTTAGTGTGGAATTTTTTGTACAGGGAGAGGCGCAGCACACAATGTTAAAAAGAGGAGAGGCAGGAGACGGCAGTGGGGGCATGGCGTGAACGCATGTGGTTTGTAGATTGCTTATTCAGAACTGCAGAGACAGTAGTAGTAGTAGTAGTAGCAGCAGTAGTAGTAGTAGGAGTAATGATGATGGTCTTGAATGTGGTGGTGGTAGAAGTAGTAGTTGTAGCAGCAGCAGCGGAAGCAACTGCAGTAGTAGGTGTAGTAGTAGTAGTAGTAGTAGTAGTAGTAGTAGTAGTAGTAGTAGTAGTAGTAATAGTAGTAGTAGTAGTAGTAGTAGTAGTAGTAGTAGTAATAGTAGTAGTAGTAGTAGTAGTAGTAATAGTAGTAGTAATAGTAGTAGTAGTAGTAGTAGTAGTAGTAGCAGTACCAGTAGTAGTAGTAGTTTTAGTAATGACAGAGGTGGTGAAGGTGGTGGTGGTAGTTGTAGCAGCAGCAGCAGAAGTAACTGCAGCAGTAGTAGTAGTAGTAGTAGTAGTAGTAGTAGTAGTAGTAGTAGTAGTAATAGTAGTAGTAATGACAGAAGTAATACTTAGTATTTCTATCGGGGTCCAATGGCGTTTGCTATCCGTTATCGTTGCTTAGTTCCTTATCAGCCAAATCGAGCAGACACACATACGAAGGTCCTGTCATTTCGTGCAAGCGTTATCACAGATTACATTATATCTAAATTATCGTTTCTCTTGCTTTAGAGAAATGAAAGGCAGTTGTGAATGATTTAAGACGGGTTTCATCTGCTATTTCTTTCAAGTAGATCACCAACGCCGAGGACTTCTCGTAGGTTCGCGAGCCAATGGTTGTAGCATGTGGGGAAACTGAATCTTTGCCAAATCACCTTGTTTTTTTGGATACAGTCCAACATAATCGTATGTGCAGTTGTACAACTATTGAATATATACATTTGGGTACAACTTCTATGGGAATTACAGTGGTATCTGATACGATATCTAGTCTTTGGTAAGCAGATTTGGCAATGTTAGATATGTGAAGTTGTTGCTGTTGATTAGATCTCAAACGAATTCTGATCGACAGACTTATAATCAAAAGCATTCCAACTGTGGCAATCCATTCTTGTAGGATTTCGTAGGTCTACAATATCTAATATGTTATTTTCTCTATTAAGACAAGGTCTTGAGAGAAATTCAGCTTGAATTTAGCTTGAATTTAATACAGTTCCAGCCCTCATATACAGGATCACTTGATGAGGTATTTATGTGGATGCTATGAAACGTAAATTAATGTGTTGTTCATACACTGGAAGGACGTAATTCGAGACCGTTTCCTTCGTGTATTGCGGAGAGATACTAACTGGGCACGTTCCTACTTTTCTAGAAAGAGTAGATGTCTGTTGTGTTGATTCATGTGTCACTGCTTGACTGAGGAGGTGAGGAAGGGATAAAAAGTAACATCGTTTGAATAAGATGTGCTGTTTGGTAAAACAGCATATATATAGATGCGTGTGTATGCTTTAATGTATATATATATATATATATATATATATATATATATATATATATATATATATATGGGCGCAGGAGTGGCTGCGTGCTTACCAGTCATATGGTTCCGGGTTGAGTCCCTCTGCGTGGCACCTTGGGCAAGTGTCTTCTACTATAGCCTCGTGTCAACCAAAGCCTTGTGAGTGGATTTGGTAGACGGAGACTGAAAGAAGCTTATATATATGTATATGTTTGTGTGTTTGTGTGTTTGTGTGTGTCTCCAAACCATCGCTTGGCAACCGATGTTGGTGTGTTTACGCCCCCATAACTTAGCGGTACGGCAAAAGAGACCGATAGAATACGTTCTGGGGTTGATTTGTTGGACTAAAGGCGGTGCTCCAGCATGGCCGCAGTCAAATAAGTGAAATAAATAACAGAATATATATGTATGTATATATAATATATATATACATGTTTATATATATATATATATATATATATATATATATATATATATATATATATATATATATATATATATATATATACATATATATAACCTTCCGAGTTCTTTTACAGAGCCTATACTGAAATACCGCTGCTATAAGTGTGTGAATATATGAGGGGAATATGTTGGATAAAATCATAACTAATTGGTCCTCTTGTCAGCATCCCGTCATACATAAGAATATGCTTAAAGGTAACGAATTGGTAACGAATCTTTTGTGTGTCAGCCACAAAGACTTCCAGTATTTGTTGCAACTGATTCCATTCTGAATTCAAACACCACCGAGGTCAAAATTGCGTTTATCATTCAAGATCGATAGATAAAGTATAAGTCGTGGCTAGTGGATAGGTGTCCAAATGAAGGCGATATAGTATGACAGCCGTCTTGTTTCTTTGAGTCCTGAGATCAATTTCCACCGCTTATCATCGACTACTTCATTACAGAATCGAAACTTTCCAGACTCGGTTAATGGCATAAGCCTTCACCAGCAGACGAAGCCAATAAGCGCATCTCAGTTCCATCAAGAAGCACATTGTTTTCTGCCAAGAATAAAGTCTAGGAATAAATAGAGCAGAATTTATTTTAGAGTAAAGTGACAACATCGCAAATACATTGCCCAATGTGTACAGCGATGACTAGATTTTGAATTTACAACCAATGTGATTCACATGAAAGTAATACCAGTATAAATGCAATGATGTTACAACAGCACACATAAACACACTGGACAGCAATCACACAGAAGGCAGCTTGATCAGACATAAACCAAACTTGAGGAATATAGCAAAAATTGAGCATGTAATAAAACAGTCAGCAATGCAAACGAGGATTCTAACACTGCAAGATAGACAGATTTTGTAGGCGCTTAATTTAGTGAAAATTTTTCCTTATATTAGACACGGTCGAATGCTTTTTATGTATCATAAACAAGAAGGCCGTGGAAACTTTGATACGTGATGTTTCTGGCAACTACAGAAACCGAACGGCTGTTGATTAGATGCGAAGAATGACTTACGATAAAAAAAAGACATCTTCTGCTCTGCAGCTTTTAATGGTTTCTTGTTGCTGGAAGGGACAGCCTTAAGTTAGTATTCAACATTACATTTTTTACTTCTTTTTTTCTCTGCATGTCAGAATCTATTCAGTTATCTGGAAGCGTGGTTAGAATATACTATGGTAACAAAGAGAAGCAGGCCTAAGAATATGTTCATAGTCGCTCTTTACCTTCAAAGAATAAAATTCTGTAAAGATATGTGACAAAATTCTTAATGTTTTGAAATTATCTTCTCTGGACTTTTAACCTTCCATCAGCTTTTGGTATATCTTCGCTTCTAATTTTGATTATTTAAATTCTGTACAAATCTCAAACATTGACGTGTAGATAAGAAAGCAAGCAAAATAAATGAATGAAAGTATGAATGCATGTATGTATGTATACGATGTATGTATACACACACACACACACACACACATATATATATATATATATATATATATATATATATATATATATATATATATATATATACATACATATAAAATGCACACACTCATGTATTGTGTTATATTTGTTCTGTGTTTCCAATCAAACCTGAGCATGTAGATATACACAAAACGCGCGCGCGCGCATACATATACAGATCAACACTAAAAAATTTGAACACGACAAAACAAATTAACACGTGGCTTGTAGCCTGGAACCGTAACGCATCAAAAACCCTTTGGCAGTAAACTCCGTGAGGGTCTGGGAAAGTTGAATGTAGTTTTAGGAAGTTTAGTGATCAAAGTTAACGGCGAAAACAAACTTAGGAAATTCCAAAACATTACATTTAGAAATACAAAGATCGAACAGGGTCATGTGTTTATTAGAAACGTGTGTATGTGTGTGTGTGTGTGTGTGTGTGAGTGTGTGTGTGTTTGCATATACATATAAACACAAACACGCATACCCAAACACACACACACACACACGCACATATTTATATATAAACACACACTAGTCACACGACAGAGACTGCTTCGTGCTCTTCTCGAGGAGAAACTTCGCATCCTCCGTATATTTATTGACGCGTTTCAACTAAATGTATGCAATCTGGTTTTTCGAATTCTTTAACAGGAGTGGCAGTCAGATTCCTCCACAGCTGCCTATCTGATGTAAGATCTTCCTAGGTGTTATTACCGGCATCGATCGTTTTTAAGAGAGATTTTAACATTGTCTTTGAAACACTTGCGTGGCTTGCACTGCAGATGTTTTTCTTGTTCCAGCTCACCATACAACACCTGATTTGGAATCCGGGTGTCCTCTAAACGGAGACGATCAGACTATCTAAGTTGATGATTCATAATCGTAGTATTGTCGGTACAATCGTCTGTTGCATATTATAAGCTTAGATTTTCACCATCACATTATTATAAATGTGTATTGATTATGTTTTCTGTTTTGAATTTTGCAATGTCACTATCGGTATCTTCTCGTTTATCATCATTGTATTCCTCGATGTTAGTTGTTGTCCTCAACACCTACGTATACTCAAGGAAAGCAAGAAGGAGTGTGCCTAAAACTTTACTGATCTTCAGCAGATTTGAAGAAATCTTATATGAATTGCCCGTTGTTCGTTGCCCAGATATGTTGATGAAATAACAGATGTGTATTTTCATTTTCTTAAATATTGTTCATTCTGGGAGGACGTTTTCTTGGTACATTCTTCATAATTTTCTTGTATTTCCCTTTTCGGATTTCGACATAAGTTAATACAGTCTGGGAGCTTCTGTTTTACTGGTCTTGTCTCTTATACTTAACAAGCTATAGTATGAATGCAAATTTTACATTTTTATCTGAAATTATTAGAGATTAAATTTGTTGACTTTACATCTTTTTACGCTTCCCAGTAAAGTTAATTCGTATTACAATTTGCCTGTTGAAAAGTAACATTCAGAAGAAATAAAACAATCAACTAGATATTTGAGAGGCATTTTAATTGTCATCAACTTATCCCATTTTCTTAAGATTTTCATTAAATTTAAAGTGGACGTAGAGACCAAGAGATTTGTTCTCATATAGAAAATATTTCATTCACATATATGTAAGGTATTTTAAGAATTTTAATAATACATTAAATTAGGTTTTTAGTCGTTATCGTTAATTCCTAACAGTGTTTCTTTGATTTCCTCTGCTAATATATTTTTGGAGTTAAATTACTTACCATGTCGATACTATTCTCGAGGTGATAACCTAAGCAACAACACAGTTTTATATTCATGTCAGAATCAAATATAATCTCTTGTTGGTCCTATAAAAACATCACACGGTGCATTTTTAAACTGTAAAATTTTATTTCACACTATTCATTCATTTTTCCATGATTTCAAGAATTTCACAAGCACGCTCAGAGGATATTATTATAGGAGCCAAGCTACTGTTTTATTCTTCGGTTTTTAGATTTGCTTAAAGAGTCCCAACTGTATACCTTCTCCTCCCCACCCTGAAAGGCAGAAGGTTTCCAAATGGACGATAGTAGACCTTAATTTGACAAAACACTTGCTGAAAACTATATTGTTAAAATTTTGTATATTTTTCCGCATCTTGGTATCTTAGAATTAAAGATTTATTTTATCATTTCAGAGAAGACAATGGTATCAGATATATTTTTACATTATGAACTATGTATAACCTTCTTGTAAAATCTGACACAAGCCTCTGTTAGAAATTCAACTGACTATAAAATATTTTGACGATAGAAATATTATAAAAATTTAAAGCGACATTTAGCAGGATACAAATGAAAAGATTCTTTGTCAGTGCGTCCTGAAAAACGTCGGTTGCTGCCAATTAGAAACATGTTAATTCCTTTGCATTCCGTTATTTTTCTCATTGATTATAAATCTGTTTTGGCTCCGAGAAAATTTAGTGTACTTGTTACTCTCTTAATGCTATCGGAGTTAATATGTTTTGGTGTCTAATTATAACATTCCCATTTCACCTGAAAGGTTTTAACTATGCCTTTTGCAACATATTTTGTTGAATCTTCGCTCATTTGATTTCTTTCAAACATGAATGCCTGACAAATTTATTGACTGCTCTTATGGTGTAACTGAATTGCATTTACCAGGTCAAGGTTCTACTTTTGTCAGATTTTCATTTTACATAACACATCAAATACAGTGTTAGTCAATCGTTTCATATAATAAATTTATGAAAATGTCAATTGTCTATCATCACATTGCAGTGGAATTTCGAATTCTCTGTTATAATGGTGAATACTTAGAATTGAATATTTTTCACTTCTGAAAACATTCTTATAATAAATTTCATTTCTTTTCATAACGAAGAACAATCATAAGTTTTCTATGTTTGAGTAATTCCATTGCCTCTTCTAGTCAAAGACATCTCTTAGTCGCTTTACCGATGAGGAATCTACAGAGATATTTCTTGGAGAAAAATTTGCAATAGTAATTCCCCATATAAGGATTTGAACTCACTCAGTATATTGCATTCGTATTTAATTCAAAAAGAGTTTGGAAACATGGACAACACGAACGGTTGGCTATGTTTCGCTGTATTAACAGAAGATTAAGGATTAATATATTTGCAAAAAATGACCGCCGATGGATATTTCTCTGTGAAATACAATTTCTTCCATCTTTCAATATAATTCTATTTTACATTATCGTATATTCATATGAAGAATATATCGTTATCTAAAGATACCAGCAGCGATTTCAGATTTGCATTTAATGTACCATATAGAGAGTCTCTGTATAGACATATACGCAGTAGGCACAATTCTTTGGCTAAACCAACAGCCTGCCGGACTCCATCATCGTTATGACAACATTCTCATATTTTAACAGAAATACTCTTCTAAAGAAAAGAGGGTGGCAGCGGAAGTTCTGGATATAAACTCATGTCACCAACACTACTGTGTCTGATAAAACGTTAGTCATGTTAAAACTCGTACTCCGTCGGTTACGACGACGAGGGTTCCAGCTGACCTGATTGACGGAAGAGCCAGCTCGTGAAATTAACGTGTAAGTGACTGAGCACTTCACGGATGCGCGACCCTTAACATAGTTCTCAGTGAGATGTAGCGTACCACAGAATTTGGCACCGCTGGCTTTTTGAAATACAAGTACTACTCACTTTTCCGAATTGAGTGGACTAAAGCAACGTGAAAGAAAGTGTTTTGCTCAATGACACAACATGCTTCCGGGAATTGAACTTACAACCTTACAATCACGATCCAAATACCCCTACTTACTAAGCCACGCGTCTTCACGCCGTTCGTGTTAAGACGTATTTAACCATAGGTGTGTTTGGTGAGAAGTGACGAGCTGGGGGTAAACATCAGAAACATCAACTTCAACAACAGAATCATTGGTAACAAAGAGAGCCTCTAAGTGGTCCCTCCTCGATGTACTGGAAATAAGGAAAGTTAACCTCGATTTACATCCATTTGTAATCGAATAGCACCACCCAGCTAAAATTGCTGGCCTTGTACTAAAATTTGAAACACACAAAGCGGTCTAATTCGATAAAATGCGTCACAGTCTTTCTTTCGACATTCTCTGTTCCGAGTTCAAATCCAGCCGATGTAAAAAAAATCCTAATTCTTTCAAATTATGGCACATAACAAGTAATTTAGGAGAGGCGGGGGCAAAATGATCACACAGACTTCAGTCGTCGATTATGTATTTACATCAATTCATTGACCTCGAAGAGATTAAAGCTAAGTCGACTTCAGCGGAATTTGAACCCGGAACGTAAAAAATCAGAAGCAATACCACAAAGCATTAAGTTCAACGCCTAAACCCCGCCACCATTGTACGGGCTTCTAAAAATAGTAAATAATAATAACAATAAAAAAAGACATATATATAAGATGCAAACAAAACAACAACCCCATGCCAACAGTATATCTTCAATTTGACTAAATGTTCAGTTTACAAACTTAGGTTAGTGTCAGTGAGATTCCAGTTCCGTTCTTAAAATACCATTTTTTTTCTTTGGCTGCTGCCAATCTGGTTATGCAAAGCTGATAACACTAATTGCCTTATCAAATTAAAGTATTTTTTTTTCATTTGTATTATTTACTGTTGTTGATTCTCTGCGTGAGTGTGTATAACTGAAAGTATTTTTTGACCCAGCAAAAGAATCTACAGACACGTGTGTATGTGTATGTTTATGTGTATGTTTATGTGTATATGGATATATATATATCGTCATGGGCACATATATATACGCGGAGATACGTACATACACACATAAAGACAAACACATATATCTTTATGGAGACTTACCGCTGTACATGTGTACAGCGGTATGCAGGTATGTATATATATATATATATGTATATATATATATATATATATATATATATATATATATATATATATATATATATATATATATATATATATATTTAGAGAGAGTGAAAGAGAAAAGGAGAGAAAGAAAGAGAGAGAGAGATATAAAGGTGTGTACGTATATACATATACGTACACATAATATATCTATTCATATCATTTGTATACGTACATATGTGTGTATGAATGTCTGTCTGTATTTGTGGGTATATCTAAATATGTGTGTGTGTGTGTGTGTGTGCGTGTGTGTGTGTGTTTGTGTGTGTGTTTGTGTGTGTGTGTGTGTATGCACATCAACATAACATATACAAATTCTTACGTTACATTTCAAGATACAACCCAAGATATCGCCGAGCACGTATCAATATGTGTGTGCGTATGTGTGTATGTATGTATGTATGTATGTATGTATGTATGTATGTATGTATGTATGTATGAAGGACAGATTGCACAGCATTGAAATAAAAGCCGTAATACCGTTATAACATGGTATTAACAACCAAATACACACACACATTGAGAAAGGAAATTTAAGTCAATTAAAAGTAAATAAAATTTATTCCCAATCTACACGCACGCGCGCACGCACACACCGCCCACTCACACATGTACAAAAGCGCCCATGGAATGGGGCTGTATAAAGGTAGTTTAACATAGATATTATATACTTCACTACTGTAGAAATAAGCCATGAAAATTTTCAGGGGAGAGGGTCTAGTTGTTTAGACCGACACAATGCTCAACTGGTACTTATTTCATTGACCTCAAAAGAAAAAGGCAAATTCGACCTTGATGGAACTTGAACTTAGAATGCAAATAGAGCTATGTGTTGTTTAGCGTTTATCAGTTCTATCAGCTGGCAGCCTTGTCTTACCAATATTCCTTTCTGCTGTATGTAGACATAAGGCCTGAAATGATTTTACTGTGGCGAGAGAGCTTAGTGCTCAACTAATACTTATTTCATCGGTTTAGAAAGAATGAAAAGCAAACATGACCTCGGCGGAATTTGAACTCAGAACGTAAAGACAGACGAAATGCCGCTAAGCATTTCTCCCGGCGTGCTAACGTTTCTTATTTCTTTACTGCCCTCAAAGGGCTACACACAGAGGGGACAAACAACGGCAGACAAACGGATTAAGTCGATTATATCGACCCCGGTGCGTAACTGGTACTTATTTAATCGACCCCGAAAGGATGAAAGGCAAAGTATACCTCGGTGGAATTTGAACTCAGAACTTAGCGGCAGACGAAATACCGCTAAGCATTTCGCTCGGCGTGCTAACGATTCTTAATTCTTTACTGCCCACAAGGGGCTACACAGAGAGGAGACAAACAAGGGCAGACAAACGGATTAAGCTGAATACATAGACGCCAGTGCGTAACTGGTACTTAATTTATAGACCCCGAAAGGATGACAGACAAACTCGACCTCGGCGGAATTTGAACTCAGAACGTAAAGACAGACGAAATGCCGCTAAGCATTTCGCCCGGCGTGCTAACGTTTCTGCCAGCTCGCCGCCTTTGTGAGATATAATATCACAGAAAGTATACTGCGTCTCACCATATACTTGCAATTGCGTTGGCTAAGTAAATGTTACAGACGGATAGAATGGGTCTGAACTATTTTAACGTACAGAAAATATAGCATATTTACCATAAGTTACCTCTTCAATATCCTTCTCTCTCTCGCCTTCTCCATCAATATATACAATATATGTATGTATGTATATATGTATATATGAATATACATATACTTCCGTTGTCCACTGACTGGAACGATTAAAAGATAAATATCACACACACACAATACGTGTTTCGCTCACTGGGCGAAGAAACCGATACCAATTCTTATTCCTTAAGTCTGGTTCGTATTCTCTAGGACCCTTTGGCCGAACTGCTAAGTTACGGGAAAGTACCCAAAGCAAAGCTAGCGGTCAAGTGACGGCGGTGAGAAGAAAAAACAAGACACAGGGAAACTCATCCTCCCGGACATGCACGCACACACACACACATACACACATGCGACAGCCTTTCGCCCAGTTTCCGTCGAACAGATTCACTTACAATGAATTGGTTGACTCGAAGATATAAGACGACACTTGTTCAAGAGATGCAGCGCAGTGAGACCCTAGAACACGTGGTTGGAAAGGGAGCTCCTTAATCACGCAGTCACCGCTGGTGCATATGTGTACACACACGAATACGCGCGCGCGCAGAGAGAGAGAGAGAGAGAGAAAGAGAGGGGGGATGGAGAGAGAGAGGGAAAGATACAGAAACTAAGACAGAAGCAGAGGGTGGATCGTATCATAATCATGGGCGAAACACAGTTTCATACACGAATAGATATACCACATGCTTACATGTGCTTCACTCGTGATATAGTATGTACCTATCTCTATACGCAGTCTCTCTTGCTCTGCATGTGTGTATGCATGTATGTATATAAGTATGTATTTATGTATGTATGTATGTATGTATGTATGTATGTATGTATACGTGCTTGAATGTGAGTGTTCTTGACCCGTGATATTAAAACGAAACATACAACTTGAAAGGGTAACGAGTTGCGTTTCGGGAAGCATCAATGTAGAAAATAACATGGATAAGATACGTACAAACTCACACAACGATAGAGATAAAAAAAAAGCAAAAAAAAAAGCAGAAGCATAAACATAGACATACTTTACCTCACACAAATAACACGAGTCCAAAATGAGGGATGTATCAATGTATACTTAGAGATAAGCATTTCGCTTAGCTACCTTTCGTTTGTACGCTCTCACCTATAATGAAATTCAGCTGTACATCGCTGCTTCCTTTACCAATGTTACTACAAACACCAGCGAACACTGGACCATATGTTGTCTATGGATATCCTAGAAATAGCAGTCAAATTCTTGTTTTTTTTCATGAGAGAGACACAGCCGTGAATGTCGTAAGAAGTTTGCTTCTCATCCACAAGGTTCTGAGTTCAGTCCCACTGATTGGGACCTTGGGCAAGTGTCTTCTACTATAGCTTTAGCTTTGGGCCTGCCAATGCGTTGTGAGTGGATTTGTGGATTTGGCAGACGGAAACTGGAAGAAGTCCGTCGTATATATATATATAGGAAAATGTGTTGTTGAAAATGAACCTAAATTTAAAAAAAGCTCGTAAATATCTAAAATACATTTATTTACATATATACCAAACTAGTTTCAACAATATTTTTTGTTTATCAATGGTGACAGTTTAAAATTAGAAAAAAAACATCTTTAAAAGTTTCAAGGCTGACAAATTAAGATGTTTCCATGTTGACAAACTAAGATGTATTAATGTTGACAAATTAAAATGTTTCAATGTTGATAAATTAACATGTTCAAAACAGGTGTAAGTTTGAATATTCATAGCATAAAAAAAAATTAAAACTGTATATCAATTTGTTTGAATGTACAAAGTTCATTAATTTTAGTGGTGGTCGACAAGTCATACTGAAAAAACAAGTGTGAAATGAAAATAGGGATAAAAGGGAATTCAGTTTACAGTTTTTCTGATCTTCTAATAGACGCTTTCGCTTATAGTGGTATGTTTTAGGATCAGATGAATTTATAGTTTTTTTTTCCGCGAGTGGATCTGATTTTTGATTCGTTAAAATTCTGGTGACGCTTTTTTTTTTTTTTTACTGTTCCATGATGGCAAGATCAAGAAAAGTACTCCATCTGGTGAGAGAAATATAATTTAATAAACGCAATATATGTTTTTATGCGCTATTATTAGTTTCATGTGCTGAGAGCATGCCAAAAGATATTTTTTAACCCACCTAGTGTCTTAATACGATCATGAGTCACTGCACACATGGTATAACAAATTAGAATGGGGCGATAGGATGAGAGGAAAAGTGAGGAAAGGCTTTTTCGCCTATTCTTGCTTGTGGGCAGTGCCTGGTTATTGTGCTAAGACACCATACGTGTTAAAAATACTGTCAGCACATGAAACGAATAATAGCACAGAAAAAAACATATAGTGTGTTTATTGGCACTCCGTCGCTTACGACGATGAGGGTTCCAGTTGATCCGATCAACGGAACAACCTGCTCGTGAAATTAACGTGCAAGGGGCTGAGCACTCCACAGACACGTGTACCCTTAACGAAGTTTTCGGGGAGATTCAGCGTGACACAGTGTGACAAGACTGACCCTTTGAATTACAGGCACAACAGAAACAGGAAGTAAGAGTGAGAGAAAGTTGTGGTGAAAGAGTACAGCAGGGTTCGCCATCATCCCCTGCCGGAGCCTCGTGGAGCTTTTAGGTGTTTTCGCTCAATAAACACTCACAACGCCCGGTCTGGGAATCGAAACCGCGATCCTATGACCGCGAGTCCACTGCCCTAACCACTGGGCCATTGCGCATCCACAGTGTGTTTATTGAATAATATACTCAAACATGTGTGTGTGAGTGTGCGCATGCATGTGTGTCTTTGTGTGTATGAGTGTGTGTGCATCTGTCCCTTATCATCACTTGACAAGTGTTGTTTTGTTATCATAACGTAGCAGTTCGGCAAAAGGTACTGATAGAATTTGTACCTGGCTTCAAAATATAAGTAAGCACTGGGGGTTGATTTGTTTGAATTAACCATTCAAGGCGTTGCTCCAGCATGACTGCAGTCTGATGTAAACTAATGAAACTTAAAAGCTAAAAGGTAATTTAAAAGTTTTTCAATAGTATTCTTAGAAATTGTTTCCAAAATTATTTTTTAACCATGGGAGGTTATGATCCTAAAGAGGAAACGAAAAGCGTTAGGCTTCACGATCACAGATTATATATTAGTGTTTGAGAGCAAGTTTGAAATTTAGGGTTTACTCTTTAGAATTTACAGTTGGAGTTTCAGCTTCAGGTTTATGCTTACATGGAGATGAAACGAAACTGAAAAGAAGCAATTGGCGATTTCTTTCTTTCTCTCGTTCTTTCGCTCTTTCTCTCTTTCTTTCTTTCTTTCTTTCTTTCTTTCTTTCTTTCTTTCTTTCTTTCTTTCTTTCTTTCTTTCTCTCTTTCTTTCTTTCTTTCTTTCTTTCTTTCTTCCTTTCCTTTTCTCTTACTTCCTTACTTTCTCTCTCTCTTTCTTTCTTTCTTTCTTTCTTTCTTTCTTTCTTTCTTTCTTTCTCTCTTTCTTTCTATCTTTCTTTCTTTCTTTCTTTCTTTCTTTCTTTCTTTCTGTCTGTCTGTCTTTATTTCTTTCTTTATTTCTTTCTTTCTTCCTTTCCTTTTCTCTTACAGTACAAATAAATTGAATAGAAGTTGAAAGCTCAAACAAAAATTAATTTTTTCTAATCTTAATTTATTCTTCTTTGGGCTTTCAACTTCTAATCCATTTATTTGTACTGTTATTTGTTTTAAAAATGTCATCTTTTGTAACATGCAAGTAATTACATCCAATTATTCTCCATTTTCTTCTTGGTTTTTTTTCCCCCAATATTGATAATTTCAATAATCGTAAACATATAACAAGGATTTTCGTAAGCTCATCCAGATTTTCAGTTAAGCATTTACCTGCAAAATCATGTGCACCGATTAATATAGCCATAAATGTAACTTCGTGATCTGGATATAGAAGCTGGAGTTTTCGAATAAGATGTCCATAGTTATCCTTTTCCTCTTTGATTTTGAAAGAGATAACTACATCAGCTGGACAGTTGACCTCTATGAAGGTATATACTTCTTGGTTTCCCAAACAATGTCCAGCCGGTAATGCTTACACTTGATAGTTTTTTGATCGGAATGTTTCACTGGTATTCTTTTTGTAGGTGTTTATCAACGTATTCAATAACAGAGGGATTTTCTATATTTATCCCAGGACAGATTTTTTTCCGCGTGGCTTTGTATATTGCTTTGGCATCAACGTCATGTCGCATAGGGAGGTCGTACATTATGATGTTTTGGGGTCAACGCTACTCATATCTCTTTACTCTCTTTTACTTGTTTCAGTCATTTGACTGCGGCCATGCTGGAGCACCGCCTTTAGTCGAGCAAATCGACCTAACGACTTATTCTTTGTAAGCCTACTACTTATTCTATCGGTCTCTTTTGCCGAACTGCTACGTTACGGGGACGTAAACACACCAGCATCGGATGTCAAGCGATGTTGGGGGGACAAACATAGACACACAAACATATACACACACATGCATACACACACACACACACACACACACACACACACACACACACACACACATATATATATATATATATATATACATATATACGACGGACTTCTTTTAGTTTCCATCTACCAAATCCACTCACAAGGCTTTGGTAGGCCCGAGGCTATAGTAGAAGACACTTGCTCAAGGTGCCACAAAGATAAAACATAATCGACGTTTTCGGTTGCATCTTGGGACTTCACTGTCTCTTTTATTTATGTATTAGGTATTTCGTAGCAATCTACTGTACTTGGATTGCAAATGCATAGTCTTCGAAGTGTGATGTAGCGGTCCTACCCCAAGAAAATCTTTGCATCATGTCAATCTTAGTGTTGTCTTCGAATTGACGAGCTGGTAGAATCGTTAGCATGGTGGAATAAATGCTTACTGGCATTTCGTCCGTCTTTTCGTTCTGTGTTCAAATTCCACCCAAGTCGATTTTGTTTTCATCCTCTCTGGGCAGATGAAATTAGTACGAGTTTAGTACAAGGGTCGATTAAATTGGCTTATATCCACCCCTCCCCACCAAACTTGTCCTAAAATTGTCCTAGTCTTGTCTTAAAATTTGAAATTAATATTACCATCTTCTGCAAGTTTTCGGGAAACATACCCATGTATGGTCTTCTTTAGTATGTTGAGCAATTCACAGCCAGGTCTACTTTGAGGCAGTCCGCTGTTTTGACGTTGTACATGAGGTCATCAGGAAGAGAGTGGTCCCTGAGGAACTTGCTGCAGACTCATAGGATACTGTTCACTTCACTTTCCAGCAGGAAGTTAATTTATTAAATTTGCTGCAGTTGTTTAGCAAATGTCTGAGAGAGAATATATGACATTCGAAGGCTGTATGTATGTATGTATGTATGTATGTATTATGTATGCATGCACGTGTGTATATGTGCGTATGTATGACTATGTACTTATATATGCATATATATATAGGTTTATATGCCTAAATATGCATGTATATATATATATATATATATATATATATATATATATATATATATATATATATATATATATATAGGATATTAAACAAGTTTTATTATAGGATTGCGTTATGGCTCTTATTTAAATTGATATATATATATATATATAAATATGAGCATATATATCTATATCTATACCTATATCCGTATACATACATATATATGCATGTATTTATGATGTATCAAAGCAGGTGTAGTATATAAATATTTTATGCAATTTGCAAATTTTTTAACCAACAGCATAACTTTAAATAATAATATACTTTTAATATAGTTAAATGCACACACACACGCGCGCGCGCTCGTGCGCATAAATACACACACAAAACACACATAGACACAAACGCACACACACATATACATATTTCTGTGTACACATACATGTTCATATAAATATACATGTTTGTGTTTATGTAGACAGAAATATATACGTACGCACTTACTCACTCGTAAGTATATATACAGATACATTCATATAAATATAGATATATGTATATAAATGTATATATATATATATATATATATATATATATATATATATATATATATATATATATATATATATATATATATATATATATATATATACATATATATATAAAACAATGCAACACGGCTCAGATTAACTAAATTCATTATTTAGTCATAGAATATTATCAAATTTACGTCATACTATTTGTCTCGTTAATAACATTT